>NW_022060118.1:110523-196675 GCF_007399415.2 Gopherus evgoodei
ACAGGAAGTGCATTGAGTGCCCCTGTGGTGCTGGGGGGGGGCTGGTGTTGCTGCTGCCTGTGGGGCTGGCAGGGGGGTTGATGTCTGCACAGACTCTCAGCTGCCAGGCCGGAGGGGGCACTTGAGACCTTACCAGACTGGCTCAGTGAAGACGGGGGGTTGACAGACCAATACAGATGCTCTCCAGAGCCCAGAGCAGCATTCACCCACACCTCCAGGCAATGGGCATTTACCACAGAGTGGAGCCAAGGGGGAGATGTCAGCTGCTGTTCCAGCTCCTCGAGGACAGGCCCTGTCAGCCAACAGACACTTCTTACTCACCACAGCTAAGGTTGTCTGGTTTCTCTCATGGGAGAAGTATGGAGCAGCCATTTGTTTTCCTGTTTGTGCTCCTCTGTGATGTGAAAATCGGGGAGGGGAGGTAGAAGCTCCACTTCCCTTCCTAAATGACGTCCAGTAGGGGAAGCCAGGACAACAAGATGGGGCAGCAAGTGGTGGCCAGACTCTTACTGCCAGGGTCTAGTCTAGCTCATGGTCCAGCTCAACTTCCTCCCCACACCACTGGCCCCCAGTTCCCTTCTGCCACCAGGTCAACCCGGGAACTAAGGCAGGAATGGTGTGAGGAAGCAAGTCAAGCTGAGCATGGCAGGCAAAAGCGAGTCTTGTCTTCATGGGCCACTCACAATGACATCCTTTTTGTGTGCCATGGCCATGGCTGACAAAAACATCCCAGACAGAGAAGCAGTAGGCCAAAATAGTTTCATGCAGGTGCCAAAGCAGCACAGTTGGGCAAGCATTAGCGAGAAAATCCAAAGGTATTTGGTTCAATCCTTGGCTTTAACAGCCCTTTTGTCTTTCTTTGTGCGGTGATGGCTTGTTTTCTGGGAGCACAGCAGCACCTTTACCTGAGGTGAATCCCTGATTCTGAGATCCCCAGCAAGACAATGGAGCATGGACTTCTCCCTCAGTTGGCCCACCTGACCTTTTAAAATCATAGACGGGAGCTGTATTTCCCATGCGACTTATTGGTTGACCCAATATGGTGGGAAGAGAGTGAGGCAGGGTGGCCCTAGGAGATGGTGCCAGAGGGAACCAAAGCTCCTCTCCACAGCTGAGCGAGGGCAGTACTGGGGAAGGGGCATCTGTAAAAGTGTCCACGTGGAACGGATTGGAGGGCCCAGGAGGAGATTGTAGGATGTTCAGTGACTTGGAGAAGCTGGACGTGGACATTGTGTTCATTCAGGAAATGCACATTAACAGCTTTAGGGTGGCTTGATGGGCAGAGGGTGATTGGAGGAAGGGCCTGTCTTTCTGGCCCTCCTGGCCAGGGAAGAATGATGAGGTTAGAGTCTTGTTCTTCACATTTGCAGTGCTCCATGGCACTTGTTACCAATAGATTAGTGTTTATGGTCCCCTGTTAAGGTGTGAAAGGAACTGGCTCCCTTCCTCTGGACTACACAGTGTTTGGTGTAGGGGGTGGATTTTAATTGTGTCAGATGGCCTGAGGACCGCTGGTCCCATTTTCCCAACTGTCAGAGGAAATTCTTCTATGATGACCGCTCCCTGGTGAAGGTTTGTAGTGAGGTCGGTTTAGAGGACATGTCTCTTCATAGTGGAACCAGTGGAGGGCAGGAGGTAGCCTCCAATTCCTCTGATCTGAGCTCACACCAGACACAGATGCGGTACACCTTTCTACAGGGATAGGTCAGGAGTCACACTGATTTACGTGAAAGAGAGCACGTCGACAGCCCAGTTGCCACCTTCTTCCTCTTGCCCAGGTGTAATAGTCATGGATAGGCAGGAGGGAGGAAGAGTCCCAGGCTGGACCCCAGTACACCTCTCCTCATCCGGGCATCTGGAGCAGAGGCAGCTGGTGCTGACAGCTCCAAGGGAAGGCTTAAAAACCACAGAGCAATTGAGGGAGGGGCAAGAGGAGGGGAGGATTTCCCCCAAGAGGCTCTTTCCCAGTTGCTGAGAAGCACAGAAGTACCCGGTGTTTGCTCTTGCGGTGAAAGGGGTTAATATGTTTTGGCAGCCTGGCTAGCTCAGCTGGCAGCACCTCTGGCTCTTACTCTGAAGGTTGAAGTTACAATTCCCTGTCTGGGTGCTTGGGGCTCCTCTTCAACAATACAACACACAATCTGCCTAAGCCCCCACCCAGTAACCTGGGGAAACTAGCCCTGGCCACTGGGTGACTCTAAGAGGCGATACTTTCCCCACTCACACACACTGGGTGTAGAAAAGAAACTTTAAGAAAAAGGAGGAAACTCACCTTGTATTAACTTGGGAAAACACCACAATGAGGATTCATAACACAACACTATGAGCAAAACACCCACCCACAGCCCTCTGGGCAGTGGCCTTTTGCCTCCGGCTCATAAATCCAGACACCAAAAGCTCTGTGGATGTGCCCCTCACTCCACTGCACCTCACCCACAGCTGCTGCTCTGGGTCAATGAAAACCCAGAGTTCACCTCTTACCTCCTGGGGGGAAAGCCCCTTTCTCCCTCCACTGTCTGGCCATATTGCCGGCCACTTGCCATTCCCCCCTGTCACCGCTCTGCTGGCCCCTCTCTGCTCTGAGACGTCTTGTGGTCCCACAAGAGCGGAACAGGCTCCCTAAAAGTAGTGGCCACCAGAGCCTGAACAGTAGCTCCATCCCTTCCACTCGAGGCCACGCCCCTGCACCACCCCTTCTCCCGAAGGCCCCACTCCTGTGCGGCCTCTTCCCCACAAGACCCCACCTCCTGCTCACTGCTCTCCGCTCCCTCCCCCCTCACTCGCCCTTACGGTCATTACAAAGTGGCAAGGCAGAACCCTCCCATTTTGAAAAGTTCTGGGGTGTTGTTCCCCCCTGTTCAGGCACCCCTGGGGCCCTGCACTTCACACAGCTCTCCCTGATTTCAGCTGTTAGTGAGGGAGTCTCACTGCTAGCGCAGACTGGGCAGTTTGTTGGATGAGAGACACTGTCCCAAAGCAGGACTAATGCTCAGACCTGGTGATCAGTGATTTCAGATCTGTTGGTCTGCAGCAAGACTCTACAGTGAGTCTCAGTCAGCTCTGTTATTACACAGGGAGGAACAAAAGGGTCAAATGGGCCTGGAACCCTTAAGAAGAATCCACCCTGTTAGACCCCCAAGTGGGGCCCCAGGGCCAGACTACGGGTGCTCCGGCCTCCACCCCCCAACGGATTTTTCCCCCAGCCCTCAGAACTGTCATATAGCTGCTCTGAAAGCAGAACTTGCAACAGGAAAAGCAGCCTTGTGGTTAGCCAGCCTGAAGAGACACAGTTCCCCTCGCGACGGTTGCTTCCTGAGTAAAGATGTTAAAGCCCGTCTGCCTCCCTTGTATGGGCATATGTCACTCGCAACCCCTCAATTGGCTTATCACAAACTATGACGACAAATTTACTATATATTGCCGGTCCCCTCCCGGGGACGGGCAGAGAGCCCCCGAATTCCTGTCGAAACCGTATCCAGGCCTGATCACCTTGGACGCTCTCTCGGCTCACGCGTTTCCTGAAGCCTAACCGGTTGCCGGCCGTAATGAAACTTTCGTGGTTTGTATGTGTAAGTATAATTAGCTGTTAAGTATTCTGTACTGATAGATAAGAGGCAAAGACTGATTCTAGCCGCCCTGAGACTCCTGCTAGGGGAAACCCGTTGACCAGGAAATCTCAAAAGCAAGGGGGATCAGTTGAGCCTCACAATTTGTTTAGGGAAATTAGTTGCTGCACTTATGATTACTAATAGCACCAATATTACTCCTACTAACCCCTGGAATGATTTAGATAACTATTGGGATTTAGAAAAATACCAGGGCCAGTTTTTATTTGTAATTGCAGTATTTGTATTATTTGCTTTGGTAGTGTGTTGTAAACCCCAGATGTAACTGATCGTGTTTTCCCTTATCATTATCTGTGATTCATTTAATAAACCCCTATTCTCTTAAACACTAAGAGTGATTGCTTGCGTGCTCTCCGTCGCTACCCGTGGGGACTTGACACCCCCCCCAGGGCATCCAGTGATCGAACCTCCGCCCTACCCCAACGCTCATTACCCGGTAGATAACGGGCACCTGGTGGCCATATTGGTGGAGCAAGGGGCGAGAGTAATCAGTAATCAACATGGCGTCACGAACAGGATGCCTTCGGGAGGGTCAGTGCCCGTGGTGTAGTGGGGACCGTGAACAATCTGAGCTCGAGCAATTTCAACACTTACAATTTCACCAAGTGGCCAGCAGACAGTCTGCGAGGCCCACCCTAGATTGGGTTTGTACTATAGAGTCAGGGTCAGGGTCGAAAAGCTATACTACCCCATTAACCCTGCCTGCCGTAGGATGCCTCCTCCACTGCCATCCCACCTTTAAGTGTCAGCCGGCCGATGGTTCCCTGCAACCCCAGTGCACGGGGGTTGCGGAAACTAGTCGGACTGAGACACCATCAGGCATCTGGAAGGAGTGTAGCCGTATCATCAAAAAATCCGGGGCCACCGTTTCTAAACTCATACCCCCGCCCCGGGTACAGCCAGGTGATCCTGCCCACGGATTGCTAGCCCAGTTACTGCAGGAATTAGAGCAGACCAGGCGGACAAAGAAACTTAGACCAGACGAGTTTAAGTCGGAGGACGTGTCCACGGTCTTGTTCAGTGCACTTAACAAAGCGCTGGACCTCTGTGCGGTCCTTCATGGAAGCACTATGTTTGCTGCTAAACAAGCCGCTGCGAGCGGTACCGACAGTGCAGAAAGTGAGATAAGTGGCAAGGAGCAGGAGGACGGGAGTCAGGCTGGTAAAAGCCCACCCCCCTATGAAGCTCCCCCTTCGATCTACCCTGCTCTCCCCCCTGCTTTTCCCTCAGCCCCACCTGCGCCTGAGCAGGAGAGGCAGATGGAGGCAATGCCCGTTGCTATCACTAAAAGTAAGGTGGATTATGAGACAGGTCAGACAGTTACGACTACCGAGTATCGAACTCGCACCAAGGCAGAGATGAAGGAATTTTTGGCAGACACGAAGCGCAGGGAGGGCGAGGCACCCCTAGTGTGGCTGGGTCGTCTGGCCCTGGATCACGGGGCAGAGACGGTAGACAGGGAGGAAGCCGCTGTTCTGGCAAAAACGTCCAATTGGGCGTCGGGGTTCTCGGGTCATCATCTCTTGGGAAATCAGGTATGGCCGATTACCACCCCGGCCGCGGCCGTCTTGGCCATGAAAGGCAGTTTTAGAGGACTGTATGTGCCTCCCGGCAGCGTAAATACACCCCATGAGATCATCTGGGCTATTGCCGGGGCATCCATCGTAGTGTGGAATCCACAAGTGGTACCGTTAAATTTAGACGAGGAACAGGTTCAGTCAGGTGTCCCCTTTATTTATGTCACAGACCCCAGTCAAATTCTGGTCCACCGGGACGCAGTGGACTTGGCCGTGGAGGGCGCCCCCCCGATTGACACAGGGGGACTCCTGCTGTTGCATGGTTGGGTTGGGGAACCCCTTATTACCTTATATGAGGCTGTGTCCCGGCTCCGAATGCCACCGACCCCGAAGAATCCCATTTCAGCCCTTCCAGCTGGGAACCCTGTTAATAAGGGTCAGCCTAAACACCCTGAACGAACCAAGGCTGAAAGGGCGCTTTTTGGGTTCCTATTACATAAGGGGATCCCCAAGGAAGCATTGCGGAAGATGTCTGATACCCAACAGCAAGATTTGGGAAAACAGTTAGGATGGAAGGATTGGGATGACTATTTGAGGACAAAAAACGAGTAGAGGCCGGGTGCGCCCCGGCCTCCACAGAGACTTGGGATGACCGACCATACCACACCCTATTAGTAGCTGGTTCCAAACCCCCTTACACCCCTGTATCCTTTCTGTTGGACACCGGAGCTCAAATCTCCGTTATAAAATCCGATGTGCCCCACGTACCCACAAGTTCTACTATGTTTGTTCAGGGTCTTAACAGTATTGAAGAAAAGCCTGTAGTCAGCTTTACTTTAATTCATAAGGGGTACAAGCGAAAGGTAAAGGCTTTGTTGGGAGGAACAAATTTGTTGGGGGTTGGGGATATAAAACGACTGCGATTACAAAAACAGGTCTGTCAGGCCCTGCCTGTCGCCCTGTCGCCCGATGCCCCCCCCCTTATAGCCCCGAGCTTGTTAATAACAGTTCATGGAAATTTTCCCCTATTCCCACGAAGCCTGAAGGCATCCCCCTCATTAAGCAGCTGCTCGACCAGTTGTTAAAGGAGGGACGGATAGCACAGGCGACCGCGTCCAACTATCTATCTCCTGGCTGGGGTATCCCCAAGCCCGGCAACCCCTCTGAATTTCGATTGGTCATTGATTATAGACAGGCAAATAGCCGAGTCCGACACCTCCCGTTTGCAGGCCCAGCCACCATTCCAGAAATACGGCAGCAGCTAAGTGATGCCGGTGGGAGGTGGGCCTGCACCCTGGATTTAAAGGATATGTTCTATCAAATCCCTTTGGAGGACAAACCCCAAATCTTAAATTTCGCTTTCCAGGGCGCACAGTACCAGTGGAAGGTGTGCCCTCAGGGGTTCTGTAATTCCCCAGCCTTGGCAACGGCCGCTCTTGCGAAAACCTTAAAAGGGGTAGAAGCCACTGGGGGCACCACCATTTTGGCCTATGTTGATGACATAATTGTAATTGGGCCCAACGAACACATAGTCCAGCAAGTAACTAATGCCGTGGTAGCCGAACTAAAGGCCAATGGGTGGCGAATTAATGAGGCAAAAAGCCACCTTGTGCCCTCTCAAAGCTTTTCCTTCTTAGGCCAACATTATGACCCCTACAATTGTGGCCAACCCACCTCGGGGATTCTAGATCCTTGGGTAACAGACCCGCCCGAGAATAAAAAGCAACTACAGAGACTTTTAGGCCTAATTAATTATCACCGACACTTCATCCCAGATAAACACCTCGTGGACCTGGAAACGATCCAGGAACCCCTCTCGTCCAAACGGAAACGGGAAATATGGAGTCCTGAGGCCCAAAAAAGCCTGGAACGAATAGCCACTTGGTTTGCCTCTAACCCACGGCTGGCCCGATATAAAAGGGACTCACCTTTCACCATCACCCTTTTCTTTACACAACATCATTATGGGTACTCGGTAACACAAGACGGGCAACCGGTCTATAACTGGGCCCGACGGCTCAAGGGTCCCCAGTATCGATATGGACCCATAGGACTTATGTTACTAGCCGCAAGCGAGGCACGCATTTGGGCCCCACTTTCTTGTAAAGGGACCCTGATTGGCCCCGAGGTACACCTCATTCCATGGCTCACGCGGTTGCCCCCTCCCAGTTTTCACGGAACCAGCCTGACGTGGCAACAGCTGTGTTATGTGGGGGAGATCACGTGGCGGGAATGGACGCTTAAATCGCTGCCAAACGATGTCCGATTCCCAGTAGCCTCGGAGCCCCTGTGTATAGAAACAAAATATGACCCCTGGATTGTATCTGATGGGGGCACTTCCCCGACCCCCCGGGCAGGTGTCCTCTGTGCTAAATGCGACCACTTCCAGGTTGACCTCCTTCCCCCGGGTTCATCGGCCCAGCATAGCGAAGTTCATGGGGTCCTTCTCGCTGCCCAGCACGTTACCCAGGCCCATTCCATTTCTGCTCAGGTCGTGTTGGGTATAGACTCACAATTTTGTCTCAGCATCCTCACAGGAGAGGCTAACCCCACAGCATTTACGCCCCTGTGGGAGACTATTTTTGACCTCGTACGTAAGTTCCCACGGCCCTGGTTTGTAACCCATTGCCCGTCACATCGTCCTGACTCTAACCCCCTCCACTCCGAATTGGATCACAGAATGAGGGAAATTCAGGCACCACCCCAAGTGTGCCTGGGGCAGCAGCCCCAGCTTAACACCGACCCATTCCTCCAATGGCTTCATGAGGATTGGGGGCATTTGCCTAGCGGCCGCCTATACAATCAGTTAGCCCTAGGTGCTCAGGGAAAGCCTGAGGTACGGCGGCAGGACTGCGAAAGAGTCGTGCAGGCCTGCCTTAAGTGTGCACAAATCAAGTCCCAAAACCGCCCGCGCTACGAGCGGTGGGCGTACGCTGCAGAGTACTTCCCTCCTGGCGCGGTGTGGCAAATAGATTTAATGGGACCCCTACCCGGAGCCCGTCGCCACCCTAAGGCCCTGGTAGTGGTAGATTTGGGCTCCCGTCAAACTCACTGCATTCCCCTGAATACCACCACGGCTGCGGCCGTGGCTGGGGCGCTGCAACAGGTAGCTGCAGCATGGGGTGTACCCTCCGAGGTTCAAGCAGATGGAGGACCCCCGTTTACCAGCAAACGTTTCGAAGCATTAGTGCTGGGATGGGGGGCTTCCTTCCATATTCACTTGAAGTATCACCCCGAAAGTAACGGTGTTGTAGAGCGGAAAATCGGGGTTCTGAAAACCATGATACGTTCAGTTAATCCCAACGATGACTATAAGGGTTGGAGTGCGCTCTTACCCCAGGTTCTTATCTCCCTCAATGCAAACTATTCTCGTTGGCCGGAGATCAGCCCCAGACCTAGAGGTCCCTGGACTCCCGTATATCACCCTGATCAACTAGTCTGGGTGGCTGAGCCACAGGCCTCAGGTCGCCGGGAACCCTACGCCGCACAAATTGTAAGTGCAGGTAAATATCCCAATACCTATACGGTTGTGGATGCCCAGGGCACCCACACCTTGGTCCACCACAACTGGATAAGCAAACGTTCTGAGTCAGGAGCGAACTAACGGGGGCCAATAAGGCCGCCTTCTGTTCTGTCTTACAGTTTGCTATAACGGCAGGAAGCCAGAACGAGGACCGGAGGGGCCCACCTCTGCTGAACCTGAAACGATATCCTGTGGGCGAAAATGCCCATCAGCTTTTGTTTGCAGCCTATTGGATCCAGGAAGCCCTGGGAGGAAACATCGACTTATCTTCGCTGACCTCTGATAATTGCCTTGCATGTTCTAACAAGCTGTCTGTAAATAGGCCTTTGTTTGATTTATTGCCGTTAGTGTTTAATTTTAGTAGTATTAATGGTCCCCTTAATTGCTCTTCCCCCTCAGCTCAGTGGCTCCCTACCGCGCAGTGGACAGGTTGCACGAATGACCTTTTTAACCCCATTTCCCCTCTTGTTTTCCCTATTTTTAATAGAACTAGAGCACGCTGCAGGGACCCACTCCCCTTGTCACCTGCACAGAGACCCATGGCGTCCCATTGTTGGGCATTTTATGGCAAGGAGGGACATAAAAACCGGTCAGACTCACCCTATTGGGTCGGCACGTATCCGAATTGTTCCCAAACCTTTGTTTATGGTAACGTGTCTTACGGTGACGTTGTTATGGATCGGGACACCCCCTTGCCAATAATCAATGAAACTGTCGTGGAAATAGATGTCTGGGTCCCACCCTTTAGCACCTTTTTTAACCCTCTTAAGCACACCTATTTTTATTCTAATTGGGTTTTAAACAGATTACGACCCGGTCATTTTTGGCTATGTGGCGAGGTTGCCTTTGCGGCACTTCCCCCCAATCCCAAAGGCATATGTACCATTGGCTCTATCCTGATAAAAGGGGGCGGTGTTTATGTTAAAACCTGGCAGCCCAGTTCAGCCGGGAGGGTTCGACGTTCTTGGGGATGGTGGGAGAGGGCGAAGGGGGCGTTGTCCTCTATGGTTTCTTCAGCAGTCTCGTTTAACCCCGTGGGGTACATGTTATTGCGTGAGCAAGTATTATTCCAATCACTGGCTATTGAAACGCTAGCTAATACTACTGCAAAAGGCTTTAGTTTAGTTAATCAGCGGCTAGGTGAATTAGCAGATTATTCTTTTCAGAATCGCTTAATGATACAATTTTTGTTACAATCACGGGATTTTTGTGAAACCCTGGTATCTATGTATCCCCAGTTTAAAGATAAGTGCTGTATCTCTCTTTCTTCTATTTCTGGAAACTTAACTGAAGTAATTGATGATCTTAAGGCCTTAGGAACCGCTGTGCGTGAGTCCAGAGAGACCTTCCGCTTCTGGTCATGGCTGGAGTGGTTGGGGCTTGGAGCCTATAAGGCTTATTTTCAATCCCTTTTTGTGTCGCTTGTGGTGGGCCTCTGCCTCCTCTGCCTTGGGTGTGCTTTTGTTAAGGCCTGTGTTCGGCGGATGGTGGGAAGTGCCCTTATTGCCTCGGCTACTGAGAAACGTCCGCTCGTAGGGGCGGATGCTGACTCAGACACTGAGGTTTAGGTACGTGGGGTGTTGTCGGCCGGAGCATGGGGGCATGTTAGACCCCCAAGTGGGGCCCCAGGGCCAGACTACGGGTGCTCCGGCCTCCACCCCCCAACGGATTTTTCCCCCAGCCCTCAGAACTGTCATATAGCTGCTCTGAAAGCAGAACTTGCAACAGGAAAAGCAGCCTTGTGGTTAGCCAGCCTGAAGAGACACAGTTCCCCTCGCGACGGTTGCTTCCTGAGTAAAGATGTTAAAGCCCGTCTGCCTCCCTTGTATGGGCATATGTCACTCGCAACCCCTCAATTGGCTTATCACAAACTATGACGACAAATTTACTATATATTGCCGGTCCCCTCCCGGGGACGGGCAGAGAGCCCCCGAATTCCTGTCGAAACCGTATCCAGGCCTGATCACCTTGGACGCTCTCTCGGCTCACGCGTTTCCTGAAGCCTAACCGGTTGCCGGCCGTAATGAAACTTTCGTGGTTTGTATGTGTAAGTATAATTAGCTGTTAAGTATTCTGTACTGATAGATAAGAGGCAAAGACTGATTCTAGCCGCCCTGAGACTCCTGCTAGGGGAAACCCGTTGACCAGGAAATCTCAAAAGCAAGGGGGATCAGTTGAGCCTCACAATTTGTTTAGGGAAATTAGTTGCTGCACTTATGATTACTAATAGCACCAATATTACTCCTACTAACCCCTGGAATGATTTAGATAACTATTGGGATTTAGAAAAATACCAGGGCCAGTTTTTATTTGTAATTGCAGTATTTGTATTATTTGCTTTGGTAGTGTGTTGTAAACCCCAGATGTAACTGATCGTGTTTTCCCTTATCATTATCTGTGATTCATTTAATAAACCCCTATTCTCTTAAACACTAAGAGTGATTGCTTGCGTGCTCTCCGTCGCTACCCGTGGGGACTTGACACCCCCCCCAGGGCATCCAGTGATCGAACCTCCGCCCTACCCCAACGCTCATTACCCGGTAGATAACGGGCACCTGGTGGCCATATTGGTGGAGCAAGGGGCGAGAGTAATCAGTAATCAACACACCCCACCAAGTACAATGCTTGTCGCTACCTACTCTTAACTCCACTGAGAATGTTTTGGGGTCACTCCTCGCCTTTATCAACCTAAGGGACTGAGAGACTAGCAATTTACAGGTGCTCCCATGGCACAATGGGTTAGTGTGCAGTACTTATAGGGCAGCCCTGAGAGGAGCTATGCTGAGGTTGTGAGTTCAAACCTCTCCTAGACCACTGGTTTTCATTAACCAAATGGCATCACCCCCTCATTTGGCCTTGTGGAATATACAATTCCAGCCCAGGGGACCCTGAGGCAGGGGAGGAGACAAATATGCCCCCTTCATTTATTACTGCCTCTCCAGAGCACAGGTCAGAATCTACAGTCATTTCTCCCCCACCAGCCCCTGTGCCAGGATCCCTCAAGCAGAGCCTGGAGTCCTGCTCATGGCATCTGTACTATTGACAAAGACTAAGTAACAGGGACAAAACACTCAAATCCCGCCTGGTGCAGGGAGCCAGGTTTGTGCTTCAAATTCTGTTGTTGGTACATTTCCAGGTCTGGGAATGTCCCACAACAGCATTTAATGGGAAGCTGCCTGCAGAACAGTGACACTGCACAGAGCTCCTGTGGAGGAGGGGTGGGAATTAGTAACATTTTGAGGGTCGTTTGGGAAATTAGACTTTGCTGACAAGGTTTGTCTCTGTTCATATTTCACCTTCAGGTGTTATGCTGAGGGATCTTTAGTATATTTTGGTGAGGTTAGTAACTATCTCCTCAACTTTATTTACTCAATTCAAAAAATTGGTGTCACTTGATTTTTGCATCTCCCTGTGAAAATACAGCTGATACGTGTGGCTTTCTACAGGGGTCATGATGTTATAGTTGGGGAATTCAGTCTCTGTACTTGTGGGGGAGTGTTGCTTTTTCACAGCTGCCTCACTGCTAGGCACACTGGGCTGTTAGCTGCACCCACTGTCCTTTCCAGGGGCCCCTGCTGAACCCTGGGCAGCTGCACTGCCCTGCTGGGGTGACTCTGCAGGGGGAGAAGCTGCTGGGGAGCAATGTAGAGCAGGTGCAGGAAAGAGGCGGGATCACTATTCACATTCTGAACTGCACAATTTTCCAAACTTGGGAATAGATTCATAGATTCATAGACTTAAGGTCAGAAGGGACCATTCTGATCATCTAGTCTGACCTCCTGCACAATGCAGGCCACAGAATGTCACCCACCCACGCCTGTAACAACTCCTGACCTATGTCTGCGTTACTGAAGTCCTCAAATCGTGGTTTAAAGATCTCAATGTGTAGGGAATCCTCCAGCAAATGACCCCGTGCCCCACGCTGCAGAGGAAGGCGAATGTCTGAGAACAATTCTAAGAGGAAGGTGAATGCAGAGCTATGACACTGGAGATGTCCAGACCTCCAATGGGGGCAGCGTGGAAATTAATAACGATCATTTGCAAAATTAACCGCCACTGACAAGATTTGTCTCTGTTCCTACTTCACGGTATGGTGTTAGTTAGAGGAATCAGTACAGATTTCTACTATATTAATTAAACACTTAATTTTATGTAACCAAGCCAAAAACTTAGTGTCACTTATTTTTTCTCTGTCCTAGCAAGAATGAATTGAATTTTGTGACTTTCTGGAAAGTGCAGAGAGATTAAATGCAGGGAATTCAGTCTCTGTGTTTGTGAGCTGATGTTTTCCTCTCACAGGTCAGTGCCTGCATTGAAATACCAAGAGGTATCTAAGGGCTGGTGTACGCTGGGCACTTAACTGGCAGAGCGACGTCTCTCAGGGTGTGACCCCCCCAACCCATAGAGTTAAGGTGACCTAAGCCCTGATTAGATAGTGCTAAAGAAAAGGAAGAACTGTTCTGTCAAAGTAGCTATTACAGGGATGAGAAAACCCCTCCAGTCACTGTCTGCTCCCGAGAGCAATAGCAGTGTTTTAAGTGTAGACAGAGTGAAACTAGATCTGGTTCCAATTCACATTGTGGATGCTGAGGCACTAGGACTACAATAATAACAACAACAACACCCCAGTGCTTGCATAGTTGGCAGGATTTGAACCTCTGCAGGAAGACCCCAATTGATTTCTAATCAGACACCTTAACCACTTGGCCACAACTACTTAACATACAATTGTTTCCCTATATGATGATTCTGTTTTCACTGAATTGTCACTTCAGATTGTTTGCTCAGACCAGCTTCCCCAGCACACTCATGGCTGTGCATCAGTGTAAGTGTGTCCTTGGCTGAACAGCGAGAATTCCTGCCCATTTCCCTTCTGGCTGGAGCAGGATGAGAATGTGTTTGTGTTAACGACATTGCTGTAGATTGTTGTTCATTCCCCACTCTGACAATTCAGACCGTCCCTTTCCAAGTCAAATCTCCAGCACATCGTTCCAATAGCAGGGGGCAGGATTTCTCTGGGGCACTTAAATATTTCAGGGGGTTGGTGCATGAACTCAGCCTTACATTCCACCATTGGTGTTTCCTGGACTAACAACAGCAGCAGAAAGAAAGAGCCGAGCCAATATCTCCCTGGCAGGGATGCAGGTGCCACGTCCCCTCTGTCTGCCCATCGCCACTGCAGGAGAGAAGGGTTCACTGGAATCGAGTGCCCTGGCTCAGACCAGAGACACAGGGAGGTTTTGCTGTTCACGGATCTGTGCAAAGGAAATTGTGTCTCTGTGTGAAATATAGGTGGGAAATGAAACGTCCACATGGTGGCCCAATGCCCTAAGGAATGTGGGTGAAGGACTCAGGCTGGGAAATGATTTAACAGGGTTTTGTTTCAATTTATTGCCCTGATTAAAAACTATGGCTGAAATGCAGCCACATTGTTAGTACTTGTACCTGTGTAGGGACACCACAGTGGGTGTCAAGTCCATTGCCTTCACCAGGGGCAGGCAATTATTTTATCAAGATACAAATTTCTTGGTCAAGGTCTAGAATCCAGAGAAAACAATGCACTGATGATAAGAAGTATATATATAAAAAAAATGCAGTCACTATGGGCGTAACTATGATGTGTCGTGTTTCACTTTTTATCTCTGGCACCACCTCCTTTCCCTTTGGCCTTGTAGTTGACCAAGGGTAAAACTAAACATCTCAGATACCAGAGTGTGTTTATGTCTCTCCCTGTGAGCTACACAGGGGTTTGATGTTGCTGCTTTGAATCCTCCATCTCTGCTGGGATAAGGAACAATTCAGGCTGTCACTGAATTGAAAGAGGGAGATCATTGACAGGGAGAGGGATGCCTCCTCTTTAAGGTGTTTTACTAGCTGGCACAGTAGCGTAGCTAAGGAGGAGCAGGGGTAGTGGCTGCTCCCCCCGAGCACATTTTCCAGAAGTGGGGCCCTTCCATGCAGCCAGGACTGGGCTCTGGACTCGAAGTCCGGAGCTGGTTTTTGTGTGTGGCCACAGGCTGGCTCTGGGCTCCGCACTACCCTCCTGCATCCCCAACCCTGCTCACTCACTCTGGGGCTGCAGGCAGCGTCAGCTGGTTGCCGGGCTCCCTGGGGAGGAGGAGGCTCCAGCCTGCCCGCAGCTGCCTGGCTCCCTAAGCCGGGGTGGGCTCTGCCAGGAAGGGAAGGGGTGGCAGCACAGCCCCCTCTAGTGCAGCAGGGGTGGCTGAGGATCAGCCACCCCATTGTCCCCCAGCACCCCATGCAGAGCGAGGTGGCCGCACGGTGGGGAAGGTGGCTCTGAAGCCCAGCTGGTGCCGGTGGAGGAGGTGGAGAAGGAAGGAAAAGGGAGGATGTTCTTTTCTCGTGGTGTCTCTTCAGCGGAAGGGGCTGAGGGAGCGACAGGACCAGGAGGAAAAGGAGCGACTTTGGGTTATTGCCCCCCCGCCCCCCAGTGCTGTGCCCGGGGCTGTGAAACTGTGTTTAGTGTAGCTTGTGAAGGAAGGAGGGGTAAATGTGCTTTAAGGTGCCAGTAATGTCTCCTCAGTCTCACTGCTGACTAGCGGCAGACCCAGTGCTCAGAATTAAGCAGTGTTCTCAGGGCTACTGGACTCTATACTAGTTTTCAATTGCCTGCTAAATGCTTCAGCCATGCCACCTTCTCACTCAGCTACATCCTGAATAGTGGTGACTGGGAACGGGGTGTGTGTAGCAGATGCCGATTTGAGGTGAATAGTCTCTTGGCCAGATTCTGCTGGGTTTATGGTGCTTTGTGCCATGGACTGGAGCAAAGTGGCTGGTGAATAACCATGGTCTATTCCAAACCAAGCCCTTCTTTCAAGCTCAGAGTTTCACAATCCTTAGAGCACCTTCCACTTATAAAGTGTCTCTGACAGAGGCTCTTCCCTTCAACACTGTGACACACTCTGATCCCTGGCTTAGACCTTCTTATTGAGAAACAGCCCACAATGTCATGCCCCCTCTGTGTTATTTCTGGTGTAGACTAGAGAGTGTTAATCAGTGTATTTCCCATCTCTCCTGAGCCCAGGTCGCTCTGAATCACTCACACTGCTGAATGGAGAGAGCTGGTGGGATGGGAGAGATAAGATTTCCCACCGTGGTGCATGGGGTAGAGGGCTGGATGAGCAGTAGGACATGAGAGGTGCCAGCATGGTGTGCAGTTCCAGTGCAGAGTCGCTGAGAAGGGCCCAGGGTGCAGGAAATGAGACTCCTCTGACTCGCTGTGACAACTCCATGGCTGAGAGAGCCCAGGCAAGAATTGCTGAGAATGTTGGTGTGGTTTGTTCAGGTGATTCATTTCCAAATCTCACAAACATTCTCTGTTCAGTAGGAAAATACACATTAAGAGTTGGGCTCTATCCCTGCAGGGAGCAGGTGGATCAAACTGGTGAATGGGGCAGGTCACTGTGCTGGAAGAGTGGAGATTTATTACAGTGGCAGCTGGGGGACAGTCTGTGATGATTTCAGGGACCTGCCAGACTCCAACATCATTTGCAAACAACTGGGATGTGGACGTGCCAGCAATGCAACTGTCTCTGCTCATTATGGGCAAGGATCTGGGCAGATCTGGCTGGACTTCGTGAACTGCTCTGGGAACGAATCCCATCTCTGGGAGTGTCCTTCCGGGGGCTGTGACCGGTGCCGGCACAAATACAGGCACAAAGAGGACGCGGGAGTTCTCTGCTGACGTCTGTTCTGGGAATGTTCTTGCGAGCTGGGTTACCAGGGGATTTAACAGAAGGGGCAGAAGTTTCAGGAGATTGCTGAGAATGATCCTCTGCCTGACTGTCTCTGCCTCCCTTTCTCTTGTGTAGCTACCTATCAGGGGCACCATTAGAAAGTCCTCAAGTCCCACCCAGAGGTATTGGAGATAGTGCAAGATTTCCCTGATGTATGAATGCTGCATCTCAGGTATCTGAAGGAGACTGTATCCCAGACACCAGTGACAGAGAAGAATTTAGGGTCCTAGAGAAGAAATAACGGAACATGAACTCCCAGTGCCGGGTGTGGCAACAAGGGCTAATGCCCACCTTGGATGTACAAACAAGGGAGCAGTAAGTAGGAGGGGGGACTAAATCGTACTGTTGAGACACAAACTGGAGTCCTGTGTCCAGTTCTGATGTCCACAGAAACTGGAAAGGGAGCAAAGCAGAGCCACAACAGTGATCTGATGACTAGAATAAAAGCCTTCCGGGGAGAGATTTAAGCATGGATCTAACAATCCCTCCAGTTGATTTTGTGCCTATATTTGGCGAAAAGCCAGATGGTGAAGTCATATCATATGATGCTGCTCTTTGCATTCCACTAGTATCTCTGGAGGGTGTGAAACAGCAGCAACTAATGTTATAGACTGTAAAATCAGCAGGTCCAGATCACTTGAATCCAAGAGTTTGAAAAGAGCTGGCAGAGAAGCTCCCTGGACTGTAAATGTTGATTCTCAATAAGCCTTGGAACACTGAAGAAGTTCCAGAAGACTGGAAGAAAACTAACGTTGTGCCAGTATTTGAAAAGAGTAAATAGAAGGTTCAAGGTAATTATAGGCCGATCAGTCTCACATCAATCTCTGGTAAGATAGTGGAGCGACTAAGGAACTCCATTAATAAAAAATTAAAGGAGAGTAATATAATTAATGCCAGTCACCACTGAGAATACAATTAGAATAATCAAAAATTATTCATGGAAAATAGATTCTGTCCAGTGTGGCTGATAAAGGGATTAGTGTTGATGTAAGACTTAAATTTTTGTAAGATGTTTGACGTGGTAGCGCACAAAATTTGGTGAGAAAACTAGAGCGATACAAACTGAACATGGCACACATTAAATGGATTAAAAGCTGGCTAAGTGATGGGTTTCCAAACAGAGTTGTAAACAGGGGATTGGCACCAAGCGGTGTGTTTCTAGAGGTGTTTATAAAAATATTAAATAACTTATAGACCAGTAGCGTTCCTAATGGCACAGGTGTGCCTGCTTCTCCTGGCACCTTTTTTCCAGCTGAGGACATAAGTTAGAAAGACTCAATCTGATCTCACCTTCAATTTTCAGCCGTTCAGCCAGCTCAGAGTGCAGGCAGGGAGTACCTAGGGACTGTGTGCAGGCAGGATGGAGCTCAGGGTGCAGGCAGGGAGTACCCAGGGGCTGTGTGTGGGCAGGGAGAAGGGTGGCTAGAGGCTACTCCAGAGATATACAGAAGAAGCCTCGTGCTGCCTACAGTCCTTGCACCTAGGGCGACCTGCGGGACGATGAGCCGCTAGGACACTAAATGGATCCATGTCCATGGGGGATGTGACAGGCTACTTCCATGGGGGATGTGACACGCTACTTCCATGAGCACAAAGCAGCAAACCCTGCAATGGCCCCAGCTCCCCATGACACGGAGGGCGAGCGCTGGCAGGAGGAGGCAGGGTACACAGGGCTGGCTCGGAGCGCTCTTTAGTTTGCCAGTGTGATCAGCGGGGAGATGGCAGGCAGTTGGCAAAGCAGAGCCCAGGGGCAGCTGTTAGGATGTGGATTTTCACACCTCTCTGGAAAGGCCTAGACGTTAACAATGCAGATAGATGATTCTCATGTAGCTAGTCACAGAGGTAGGAAAGAAAGTCACAATCACTGTTTGCTGGTGTAAGGGCTTCTCTTACTGGGACAGTCTGAGGTCCTGCTCTTTGGCTACGTCACAGGGGCAGCCATAGGCTGGGAAGCGAACGGTCACGTCCTCACCAGTCACACTGAAGTAAGGTGCTACTGGGCTGTTGGGAATACAGTCCTGTCCTGACAATGCCCAGCACCACCAGGTAAAGATGGTTAAAGAAAACTTAGTTTGGTAGCATCCTGTGTGGCAAGAACTCATCTATCAATAGCAGGGATGTGACACCCTCATTTCTGTGTTGTTCTAGCACTGTAGTCCCCATTTCCCTATTGTTTGTCTGTATAATCACTGTCTGGGTCTATGATTGTTTCTGTCTGCTGTAGAATTAATTTTGTTGGGTGTAAACCAATTAAGGCAGTGGGGTATAATTGGTTAGATAACCATGTTACAATATGTTAGGATTCCTTAGTTAAATTTCAGTAAAATGATTGGTTAGGGTATAGCTAAGCAGAACTCAAGTTTTACTATATAGTCTGCAGTCAGTCAGGGGCAGAATTGACATCATGTTTTGCTAAGGGCAGGGAATGGGAACAGGGGCACAGGCAGGGCTCTGTGGCATCAGAGTTGGGAAGGGGACACTGAGGAAGGAAATTGGAATCATTGCTTGCTGGAAGTTTACCCCAATAAGCATCTAATTGTTTGCACCTTTGTACTTTGGTTATTGCTGCTCTCTGTTCATACAAGAAGGGCCAGGGAATGGGAGGGTGAAGGGATAAACCCTCTAACACTAACTAACATCTAACACACATTTGAACCTCTTCTTTTCACGTCATTGCTCATTCTCAGGTTCTGCTTTGTCTCCTGACAGATCCAGTCTCTTTCAGGATGGCCTTGCTCTTCCTGTCTGTTTCGTTCATGGATGTTTTGGAGTAAGCACTCCCCTTCCCTCTATTCTCAGACAAACACTGGCATGAACTGTTTTGCTACTGCTGGGTTTAGAAAGCATTTGTGGAGTGGAAGATGCCAATTTTGGGGGATTGTTCCCAAGCTGCAGCACTTTGTGTTCAAACATCTCTCAGCTTCCTTGGTGAAAGTAAGACCAACGTTTCTATGCAATATACAGGAAGAAGGCAGTTACTCACCCCAGATGGGACTCGAACCCACAATCTCTGACTTAGAAAGCCATTGCCTTATCCATTAGGCCACTGGCACTGTGAAAGTTGACTGAAGAAGGGATGGAAATTCCCTCTCATAAGTGCACAGCGTGAACATTCACTCAGAAGCCAAATACCCCATTTAATCGCCTTACAGAAACGTCTGCATCCCCTGGCAGCGAGGCAACTGGGCAGGTCGCTGACAGAGCTGAGCACCACCTTTCTGCCAGCCATTTTTAGAGAAGAACCCCATCCTAGAGTCACTCCTCCCTCCTTGAGCACCTCCACATATGTGGCTCTGAGTGGCAGTAGGATGATTAGGGGGTGAATCCGGGGCTGGAAGGGGGGTAAGGTCAGCCTGTAAGGAGTAACCAGGTGGGACAGACCCAGCGGGAGGCTGTGGGCTGCTGGTCAGTTTAGATCAAAGCTGCACAGCGACCTGACACCCAGAGTTATACCTCTTCAGGAAAGCGCGGGCATGCTGCCCAAGTCTGAGTCACGTTCGCAGCCTGCCCACCTCTGCTGAGGGTGCGCAGAGCCATGGGAGTCAATGGCAGGTTGAATCAGGAGCATCAGCTCTTTCCCCTGACGGCCACCCAGAGCTGCCTAGTGCCCCGAGAGCCTCCCTTGTGTTCTCCCGCAGCAGCCACCTGCTGGTGTGGGTGGGAAAAGGAGACCAGGAAGCACTGCAGCCTCACTGCAGGACAGGAGGCCCTCACCACACTCAGGCCTGCCTCTTGCCTTCAGCCCAGGCAGCCAGAGGTGCCAGGGAGCTCCCTGGCAGGCCGCCGCCTCAGCCACCTCTTGCCTCATGGCCTAGGTTCTTGGTGCTCTGCTGGTCACCGCCTCGCTGGAAGGTGCAGAGGGAAAAGAAACAAATGCATGCGTAGCAGAAGATGGTTTTGATCCATTGACTTCTGGATTATAAGCCCAGGACACTTCCACTGTGCCACTCTGCTGGCTCATCAGCCTCTTTCCACCCAGAAGCCACTATTTGGATTAGTGCCTTACGAGCTCACACTGGCAGGCAGATGCACAGGCTGCTAGGCAGCTGCCCTGGTCACAGGATTTTACAGCGTCTACAGGGTAAAGGGGATCTATTTGGGGTTTAGACCCCACTGGGAGCTGGGTAGCTGACTGCCGGAGACGGGAGCACTTCTTCAACTGTTTTCAGTTAAGCCTTCAGCTTGTGGGGGACGAGGTTCAGCCTTGGATCCGTGTCTGCAGCAGGCAAGCGCCTCTGGCTCAGTCGGCTCCCCTCGCTGTCTTAGCAGACTATAACCCAGAGCAAACGCACACGCCTTGCAAGGGAACAGGAGCTGGGATCTCGAAGAAATGTCAACATTTAATTAAGATGACGTTCAAAGGGAAAAAAAAAGTGTACGGTACAGTGTTTAGGCGCAGAAGTTTCCGGTGATCAGGGAACAACGTACAGATTACCCAGGGGGTGCGAAGTTCGGTTTAAGATCAGGCGGCATAAGGAATACAGAATCTGCAATAGCCCCGACTGGGGGTAAAAGGTTAACATACAGACGCTGAGTTAGGAGGGTATGTTGTCCATGTGAGGGCTACGTTCAGGTGTGGAGTATAACGAGCGGATACGATGATGAGGATGGATTGACCTGTGTTTGGTGAGTTTTAACGTTCAGTGTTTTTAAATCTTTGCCACAATCGAGTTTAAGCAGGGTCGCTGTGAACTCTACCCTGCCATCTGTTGGTGATCTGTTGTAAAGGCCTTTTGAGGCTGATGTCATTTGCACGATTCCACCACCCCAGATTGCATGATGGGAATGGTTGTCCAAACAGTCATTTCAGCTGCTGTGGGATCACCAGTCTCTTTGTTATTGGGGCAGGAGTAATCCAGTGTATTTTCCTGTTTATTTTGGACCAAGGACAGTGTAACTGTACCTGGCATTTGAGGCCTGAGCGCTTGACCCTCGTCTGGCAAGTACTCACCATTAAGGGATATGGGTTCCAAATGCCAAAAGTGTGGGGAGGTAGGAATAGATGTTTGGTTGGTTCTTGCTGGTCTGTGTTTGTTCCTGCTGATTTCTTTTCTGCTATCCCTGGTGAGTAAAGACAAGCATTTCTGAGATTCTTAGAATTGTTGTTAGTGTGTAAGTCACTCATCTTAAGCTTATACCATTTGATCTCTTTCAGGGTATGTTTTGGTCCTGAGAGGTAAAAGGTTGCTCTGTGTGTGGTGTTATGGAGTGAGGTAGAAAAGCTTGGTTGCAGAGATGGTGCATGTGCCAGAAAAGTCATGTCCCCCAGCTGTGGTCCCTGAGTCCCATCTGCAAAATTTTCTTCCAGTCTGAGTGGGAAAAAGCATTTTACTCAGTGAAGTTGTTGCAGCTTATTTCCCTGCCCTGCCCTCATTCAGCACTACATTTTTATAACTTTTAGTGGGTAATTGAGATCACAACCCACCAGCTTAAGTGTGTCTCAAATTTACACTTAAGCATTGTTGTGGGAAATCAACCACACCGTCGATTTTAGATCAGACAGCCTAAGGCTCTTTTATTGATTACAAGTGTGCACACAGGGAGAGACAGCGGTTCCCTACGCAGAGGGTAGGCTGCTCTGGCCTTTACAAATTTTACCAAGCTTTTAAAGATTAAAACTGCAAAGTGTCACTCAGCAATACATCCAATACATCCTTATTTGGCACTTACATTGCTAATTCTGCAAAACATAGCAAAACATAATTAATAATTTTCCTTATATGGTTTATCTATTGCAACTTCAGCAGCATTCTGTCACAACCATCCTGTTATTGTACTTTGGTGGTCACGTGGGCCTAACTGTTCTGTGACCCTTACTTGCGGTTACCTTAGGCAAGCAAACTGTTGCCACACTATAATCACACAAAGCTGCACTGGCACCCCAAGGGCCCCCCTTGTTCCAAAACTAGTTCCCTTTTCCAGACAGTATGTCTTTCTAAACAAGTTTTAAGGAAGTCAAATTGGTTCAGCCAAGGGCTTGGCCTGTAAAATCTTGATGACAGAAAAGCCCCAGTATGTGGAGGGGATTTTATTTTCCCTATCATTCCCTCCTTTTGATGCCTCTCTACGGCATCAAACTCCTAAATTTGAATATTCATTAGGTTTTGGATTTCTGAGTAAGGGGTTTCTTCCTCTACACGGGGAAACTCTAGGGAGGTATATAGTGGATGGTCTGGGGTATGATTCATTAATGGAGGGGCTAATTCCATTATAGGGGCTAGGGCCATCGGTTGCTGAGGAGCAGGCGGGGTTGATTTTAAGCGGGGGGCAGTGCTGGCAACACGCTCGGCAGCAGCAATAACAAAAACAGAAATTTATCAGCAGTCCCCCTCCCAATAATACCCATAGGTACCAAGGATGCTGAGTGGGATGGAGGACTTTTGTGAGCTGGCATAGGACATCCGTTTCTACACAGAGAGAGGTGGCGATGTGGGCAGTTTGGAAGGCATTAAGTTGGTTTGATATACATTTTCAAGGAGATGGAGTTGTTTTTGCAGCTGAGAGATTTTCTGGACTTCTGGTATAAGGGATAACAGAGAGTGAAAACGATCTGGCACTACAGAGGCCCAATCAAAGGGAATCTGGAATTGCAGAGAAGCTTGGTATGATTTTTCCGAAGGCCAATATATAGCGTGAGTACCGGAGTCTGTGATTAGATTAAAGGCTACATCAGATAGGCAGGAGGATTTGGGAGGCAAGGGTTGTAATGTGTCCGTTACCTTCCCAACACCCATAATGGTGGACTGTGATGATTTCCCCAGGCTTGAGTCTCCTAATGCATTGAAGCTGGGGAGGTCCTAAAGGCCAATAGGTCCATAGGTTTCCAAGCCTGTGACTGTATTTTAGATTAAAGACCATGTCCGGCAAAACAGTTCAGTTGGAATATACACAACTATTGTTGGCCTGAATCGGGGCTGGCGATGTTGTTATATGTACAACTACTACCTTTCCAGCAGATATACTTGTTAACGGTAATGAAATTTTTCCCAAGGCTAAGCTGTTGAATGCACTGGAGCTAAGGGGGTTTTAGGGCCAGAAGGTTCATTTATTTCCTAATCCTATCCAGGTATCAGGTGTTATTTCTGGGGCGCCAATCAAGAAATGGTTAGAGCCATCGGGTGGTCTTATTTCCCATATATCTCGGTGGATGACCCAGTCCTACATACAACCTCCCCAAGGATCTGGGAGCATTCGGTATGTGGGAGCCCACACTCCTTTCACTGGCCCATAGGCCTGGAAGGAGCACTGTGAGCACCAGCATGTCCGATTTGAGAATCTCCAAGTTCATCTCCATGGCCATAAACCAGATGGTACGCCTGAAGCATGCATAAGGGCGGTGGGCCAGCCTGGTGTCCAAGATTACTCTGAACGGCCATTAGCTGGTCGTGCAGAAAATCCCGTACCTAGAACAAGCCAGATCTCACCGCAATGCCTTCTCTGCTTCAGCGATGCTTAAAAGCATTTTCTCAGTAAATCATGGGTTAGAGAACTAAGAGTGGAGACAGCATGCAATTTGCCCACTCCAGCCCGGATACTGCTTACCTGTGCCCCGGAAATAAGCCTATGGCCTGGGCCAATTGGCCCAATTTTTATCATGCTGTTGATTTTTTTTCATTGAAGTGGCACTATTTTCCCGTTCCACAAGGAGCCAGCTAAGACCCTCCTTTGGCGGGAGGATGCACCCTAAGTCTGCTGCTGTACTAACCCAAAGGCAACCCCTTAGGAGCAATAGGGCAGGTAGCAGTGCTCTAGAAGTGGGATAAAGGCAGGGAGACTTCACAGTTCCCAGGGCAGCGTTTAATTAAATTTACCCTGCCTGGGATTAAGTAGATTCGTCATACGGGAGGAAGAATACTATAACGGGGTACAGGCTATATTGTTGGTTACTGGAAAAGCCTCTAAACAGAAAACTATTTTCGTGGCCAGACAAATCTTGTGGATATATATTTGGTTGTTTACTAGTGTGGCTACTGATTGGCTAAGATTTAGAAAAAAATTAGTTTTCCATTCCCACATTAAGTTGATTTTTTTTTCAGGTAGTTTTGGCTAGCTTCTGCAAGCTATTCTTTGAGATTTTGTAGTCTTAATTCACTTAGACGTCCAGCAACGAGGCCGCAAGGGAGAGGTTACCAGCACAATCACCTTGCTTGCTTGGAGGCTTTATTATGTCCTCAAGTGGAGAGGTCAAAGGCAGACAAAGGAGAAGTTTCCAGTTCTTTTACCTTGTTCTTTACTTCTGCTATCCAGAGAGAGCAACAACTCCAGAAGGAAAGATAGACCAATCATCAGTCGGAGAGCCATTATAGTGAGAAACATGGGCAGGTAGTCAATTCTTGGCACTTCACAGCGGTGTTGGTAATTAACAGGATTTGATAAGGGTCTTTCAGCATGGGGCCAGGGCAGTTCCTCGCTGGTGGACCTCCATGTAGACCCAGTCTTCTGGTTTCAGCGAGCAGCAGAGCTACTGTATATAAAAAGACCTAAAAAGACATTTCATTAGTGCCTGGCAATAATTACGCATTGTGCCATTTATTAAATGAATGTCCATCTGAGCGAAAGCCAGCAGGGCACTGTCGGTAGTTACATTGGGTGCCCTGGTAGAAATTTTATGAGGGCTGAGTGCAGTTTTGTTTTTTTTTAAATTGGAAGTGGCCTTCTAAGGGCATTTGGCCATACTGGATCTGTGAAGCTGCACATGACTTAGTTATAATTTGTCCAGTAAAATTAGGTTCACATTCACTGTTGCTACTCACAGGTATGCCAAAGTTTTACAACAGTTTTGGCATTCGCCTTTTTACAAGGAAATACATTACTAAAACTAACACATATTCATAAGAGCAGCATTTTGGCATGTTTATAAAGTCTATCTAAATATTTACAAAGGGTCCCCATAGAGTGGGGTGAGCTGCCGGTCTCGTCCAGACTGGCTTTCCACTGTTGTGTCGCAGACAAATAGGGCAAGAATTACAATATTGTTGAGCCATGATCGAAAACTTTGGGGCATACCAATGCCATACCACTGATGCAATCATCCCTCCTTTGCTCACACGGGCCAAACCATGGGCCACGCGAGCGAGGTAGGGGAGCAAAGCCCGGGGCGCACCCAGGCGACCATCTGGAGTGCACCACAATGCATCCTCAGGGTATGGAGAACACCCATTTCGTCTCCAACTGTCCTTCTTCTCCTCAGACGCTGACTTTTGCAAAAACACCAGATCATGAGGGGACGCAGCTGGAGGAAGAGGCTGCAGCATACAAAGACAAAATTTTCAGAGGGAGCTAGAGACCCAGAAAGGGCCGCTTGCCTGGCAAGAGCGTCTGCTAGGACATTTCTGCCCATAACATCATCACAGGGCTTTTGATGAGCAGAGCATTTAACAACAACAATTGCAGACTAAAGCTAAAGGGCAAATAAAAGGGCATTAACATAAGGGTTATGACCAATAGGTGCTCCTCCAGAGGTAGGAAATCCTCTATATTTTCCCAAATTTCCCCAACAACCTCTCCCTCAGTGGTCAGGTACTTACATGCAGCACTGCCAATGTTGTCAGTGGTTGCAAATTTGAATGGAAATTGAAACATTAACACACACTTTAAAAGCAGATACAACGTGTGAAAAATACTTGTATCTGAGAAAGTAAAATAGGTTTGGAAAGTCTGGACAAAGCTGAGTTTTCTCACCCAGCTGTTGTGTTTGCTGACAATGTCGGTGCATTGGCTTCGGCAATGTTGTCCAACTTCAGAATTTCAAATGATGATTTGTAAGCGAGGTGTGAATGAGCTCTCCTCTGACAGCTAGTGATTACCTGGGTTGGGAGGAGGCTTTGGGACCAGACTGTATTTACATGAACTCACCTACTCTGCCAAGGTATCCAGGGGACAGAGCTGGGCTGTCTGTGCTCTAGGTGCCCAGAGGAGGGAAAGTGTGTGGGGCTCCAGCCTGGGACTCTTCCTCCCTCCTGCCAAGCCCTGACTATTAATCCCAGCCCTGCCACTCCTTTCTTCAAGCGCCATGTGGGCTAGAGGAAAACTGTGGTAGGAAGCAAAAGGGCCAAGCTTGTGAACATCAGGTGCAGCAGCAAGAATCCCAACTATCAGGATAGCAAGTTCTAGAGCCCTAACCCCTTGTGGCCACCCCAGCCAAAGACATGGCTATTGGAGGTGGGAGTCACCCAGCAGGAGGGGAAAGATTCATTCTTACACAGCGGGAGACAGGGAAGTTGAGCACTGTGAGCTCTGGGGCTTTACCACAAGGTCCCACTGAGATTGAACTCAGATTACAGGATTCACAGTCCTGAGTGCTGCCCATTACACCATGGGACCAGCTTAGGCTGCCTTCTCTGCACATCGGTGACCCTCATGGGGCTGCTTGTGTAAGGGGTTTCTTGGCCCTTTACTAAAACTTAGTGTGGGTGGGAGGATGGCGGGGGGTTGGCTGGCTAGTTCCCAGCACCAATAGAAGGGGGAAGGATCAATGGGAAATCAGGACCCTGAGACTGACAGTCCCCAGGGACAATGGGGATTGGCCAAAGCTCCAAGTTAGCTGCACTGATAGGCCAGGCAGTGTAATGAGAGAGTCACCAGGCCAGGGGGTCCCATCCTCCATGTGAGCTGGAACTACCTGGGCCAAAGTGGGGCAGAGCTATGGAGAGAGCAGGAGCCTGAGAAGAGCCGGGGAGCAGAGCTACGCAGGTGTAGTGCCAGAAACTGCTACATGTAGGAATTTGCAACCTGTAGCAGTTACTGATACCTGAGGTTGTTCTTATTTGCTGACTTGTCCTAATTGGCTAAAACTTGACAGTGGTTTCTCTAGCAAAGGCCAGTTCCTGGGCCCTTGGTCCAGACATCCTCCTTCATAGCAGGCTAGGGTGACCAGATGTCAAAGATGAAATATTGGGATGTGGGGGGCAGAGCAAAAAAAAAAGCCAGAGTTCCCCTCCTGCTGCCAAGTGACAGTGGCGCAGCCCCATCTCCAACCAATTCTCGGCTCCAATCCCCTGCTGCATCCCCAGTTCCCCCATCCCCTCGCTCCTGGGCCCAGCCTGGGCTCCGAGCTCTGCAGCCGAGCCATGCTCCAGGCCCCTTCTGCAGCTCCCGGGCAAGGGGTGAACCAGGCAGCCGGGCCCGGCCCCTCCCAGCAGGAGCATGTCTGTCCCACGTGTGTCTCCAGCCCCCGCCCACATGGGTCCTGCTTGCTCTGCCCTGCCCCCAGCCCCAGTGCGCTGCCCTACAGGCTGCAAGGCTGGACCAGCCTCCGTGCTGCGCTTCCGACCATGGTCATGGCCCATGTGCAAACCTGGGAGGGAGGAAGAATGCTGCATGCTAGGGGAAGAGGTGGGGCCAGGTCGAGGATTTGGGGAGGGATTCAATGGGGCAGTGAAGGGGTGGGGTTGGGGGCAGGGCCAGGGCCGGGATATGGGGAGGGATCCAATGGGGGAAGGAGGGGGCGGAGTCGGGGTGAGTGGAGGCAAGTGTCCCTCCGGACTCTGCCTGTTTGCTGGAGCAGAGGGCAAAATTATTTGTTTGTCCAGTGTCCTGACCAAACATCGGTCGGGATGCGGGACAAACAAGTAAATATCTGGACAGTCCTGATAAAATCGGGACATCAGGTCACCCTACATCAGGCTTCAAGTTGAGAATCATGTCCCATTCCCGCTCTGTGGGAGGGGACACTTTTAAATGCGCTCTCTGTGCGACTGCACATGGCTAAGCAAAGAGAACAAACCCCAATCCCCCCTGTGCTTTGGGAGCCAGGTTTGCTGTGGTAATTCTGTAGTTCAGATGACTTCAAGCCTGGGCATTGGGATTCTTTATCAGTTTCTCTGGCAGTCAGGCAGTTTTGTGCTCACAGATGTGATGGCTGAGTAGTTAAGGCGTTAGAGTTGAAATCCAATAGGGTTCCCCTGCGCAGGTTCCAATCTTGCTCACAGCAAGGCCTGTGTTTTAGCCAGTCTTTAACCCGGGCAATACCTCTGTACAACCCCCTGAGACACTCTCAATTCTCTCCCCACCCCAAGTAAATCCTGTTCTGCTCCTTTCATAGAGATCCCTGGGGCACCACCTCACACTGTGTCCCTTAGGGGTCAGGCAAACTCTCAGCACCTGAAGCCTCTGCCACTCACCTGGTGCCCCATAGATCAGCCAGAGCCCTGGTTCTGCTCCTCTCTCTGGAATGCGAAAGGAGCCAAGGCAGCGACTCCATGGGAGCTATGGGGCTGCAGAACCAACAGAGAAAAAATAGGTGCTCAGCGCCCACTGGCAGCCAGCTTCCCTCTCGCCCTCTACAGGCCTTGCTGACAAGCTCCTCCTCTTCCCCTTCAGCACCTCCCACTTGCCAGTGATCAGCTGTTCAGTGGGGTGCAGGAGGTGCTGGGTGGGGAGGAGGAGGAACAGGGACAGGAAGAGGTGGGGGTGGGAGAGAAATGGGGAAGGAAGGTGCAAGATGGGACGGGGTGGGGTGGGATGGGAGCAGGACCTGAGGATGAAAGGGGGGAATTTGTCTTAGACCCCAGACCCCTCTAGGGCTGGCCCTGAAGGGAAGCGCTGACTATCACAGTGACAATACAACTGACCAGCATTGCGGGGGAGACTGAGGGAGATCCACACTCATCAGGTCTCTTCTCTCCCGCACGGTGAGCCAGACACTGCTCTCTCCTGGCTCTCACTCTAGCAGCTGGACGTCAAGGAGCCATTTCCCCACAGGAAGTGCATTGAGTGCCCCTGTGGTGCTGGGGGAGCTGGCGCTGCTGCTGCCTGTGAGGCTGGAAGGGGGGTTGATGTCTGCACAGACTCTCAGCTGCCAGGTCGGAGAGGGCACTTGGGACCTTACCAGACTGGCTCAGTGAAGACGGGGGGTTGACAGACCAATACTGATGATCTCCAGAGCATGGAGCAGCATCCGCCCATGCAGCCAGGCAATGAGCATTTCCCACAGCCTGGAGCTGAGGGGGAGGCAGCAGCTGCTGTTCCAGCTCCTGGGGAACAGGTCCTGGCAGCCAACAGACACTTCTTACTCACCACAGCTAAGGGCGCCGGGTTCCTCCAGTGGGGGTGTGAAGCAGCCATTCATTTTCTGTCCTTTCTGTGTGCAACTGCTGACAAAAACATCCCAGACAGAGAAGCAACAGGCCAAAATGCTGTCCTGCAGCTGTCAAAGTAGCTCAGCTGGGAGAGTGTTAGACTGAAGATCTGAAGGTCCCTGCTTCAATCCTGGGCTTTGGCAGGCCTTGTTTGTGCAGGGATGGCTTGTTTTCTGGGAGCATAGCAAAGTCTGCACCCAAGGTGAGTTCCTGACCTTGGACTCTGCAGTAAGAAAACATAGAAGGGGGCTTCTGCCCCTAGTTGGCCCACCTGACCTTTAATGATGATGAGAGCTGTCTTTCCCAATATGGTAGGAAGAAAGTGAGGCAGAGCAGCCCTCAGGAATGGTGCCAGAGGGCTGCTAAGCAGGGATTGGGGATGAAAACTCCTCTGTGCAGCTGAGCAATGGCAGTACCAGGGAAGGGGCATCTGTAAAAGTGACCCAAAACACCTCTCCTCCTCTGGGCACCTAGAGGGAAGGCTTAAAAGCCACAGAGCAACTGAGGTCAGGGCTAGAGGAGGGCAGGACCATGCCTATGTGTGGCCTTCAGAGAGGCACAAAAACATGCAGCCAGGCTGCTCCCTGCCATGCAAAACACCTACTGAAGGTCACCAGCATGTGGGGCAGCTGCTGATGCTCTGTGGCCAACATCACAAGAAGGTAGGAAAGCAGGGCCAGCCCCCATGGTGGGGCCTCTGACTGGTCCCACTCAAGGTGCTCACTTTTGCAGTGGGGCAGGAGATTTTACCCCAAGAGGCTTTTCCTGAGCTGGCAAGAAGCAGAGAAACACCCAGGCTCTGAAGACGCTTTGTAGCAAGTACCCTCCAGCACAGGGACAGGTGCACACGCTAGCCCGGACAGCCGCCCACTTTCTTTGGCAAGTCAGGAATGGCAAAGGCTAGACTGGAAGCACTTGGGGCTCATGCCCCCGCCTTTGTGACACCCAACCCCCAACTCCTTCCCGGGGCTCTAGCTGAAGCCAGAGCATTGGCCTGAGCCGCCAAGAAGAGGTTCCAGCCCTAAAGGGAGCAGGAATTTCAGCACAAAGGTAAAACTGCAGAAACACAACCACCAAGGGACTTGAATCCTCAATCTTTTAATCCACACTAAAACACCTTATCCATTAGGCCACATGAGGGGTTCCTGGGACTTTTTTTTGCCTCTCTTTTGCCTACCTGCTCGCTCTTGTGGTGAATGGTGAAGATGGTCTTAGCAAGCCCAGGTAGCTCAGTTGATAGAACCTCAGGCTTTTAATCTGAAGGTTTAGAGTTCAAGCCCTTGCCTGTGTCCTCAGTTTTTAAGTAGCCTTGTGCGCCAGAAGCCAAATGATTCCTGGTGCTGTCCACCAGCCACATGCGGATTCCCAGAAGCCATGGCTGTTTCCTGGAAAGGTTCCTTTCCTCAGGAATCAGGAGAGAGGCCACATCCACAGGAGCAGGCCTAGAACATGCAGTCTCTGGCTGGCAGGAAGTGGGGCCAGGTGCTGAGAAACCTCAGAGGGGGAGCAGCAGAGATGAGGGGAAGAGAGACTGAGAAGCAAGGAGTACAGAGGGCAAGTGTACAGGGGGTTCTGGTCTGGCTATTGTGGGGAACTTCCCTGGTTTATACATGACCCTGGTACAACTGGCCAGAGAAAGGATCTGAGTCCCCACCCCCTTACCAGAGGCCTGCCTGACTCCAAGGATGCTCTTTCTACTCTTATGTGTGGCAGAGTCCTCGTACCCCCAACAAAGCTGGGCCCAAGAATCCTGCTGAAAAACCAGTACTAGTCTGGTTGGGGAATTTGGTTTGAATGTATTATTAGTATTCTCTTCTGATTTCTGAATCAGTTCAGCTCAGTCTTTGTCCTCCAGGTGTGTTTCCAGCTGTTGAGTTATGGGGGAGAGAGGCCAAGTCATGGTGTCTCTACCCTTCTTTCATCATTTCTTCCAGCTTTTTAGGAAGCTCCTTTGCTAGGATGTGAATCAAGCAGTGTCCATCCTCACAAGGCAGACTTGTACAAACCATATGATCGTTATATCGGAGTGGTGAATATGGGGCTTCCAGGGTGCTGCTTTGAGCACAGCATGCCACACCTGGGCTTCCATTGCGATGGAGACGTACCCTTAGAGTCCATCTCTCCTGGGATAAAGATGGCAGCAGGGCTGGCCTGGGTCATCTGACTTGGGCTCATGGACGTAAAGCTGAGGGGCTAAAAACTGTGGTGCAGATATTTGTGTTCACGCTGAAGCCTGGGTTCAGAAACCCTCACCCCTCGTGGGGCCTCAGAAGTTGGGCTCAAGCCCATATGTCTGCACTGTAATTTTATAGAGGTTGGGAGGGAGTTTAGCAGGTGGAAATAGTAAAACCACATTGAGGGGACTGGACCACTGAGCTATCAGCTCTTAACACCCAAACTTTCAGTAACTCTATTATCAGCACCTGTGCCTGTAATTAAAACCATAGGTCCATCTAGTTCTGAATCTTGTCTTCTGACAGTAGCCAATGCCAGGTGCCCCAAAAGCCACTCCCCAACGCACCACTGGGAATTGAATCCAGGATCGCCTGTTTACAAAACAGGTACTTTAACCACCTAAGCCATGGTACCTGCTGTTACTTAAAGCATTGTGTCTGCCCACACCTGACTGTCTGCCAATCCCCACTGGGCCCTGACAAATGTTGCTCGTGTTTGGTTTCTGTAAAACAGAGGCGCAGGTGACGTTTTGCTCCCAAGGTGTGTGTGTGATTCTTTGGACAGGTCTACACTACAAAATTAGGTTGGTGTAATTACATTACTTAGGCTGGCAATGCAGTTCTATCAACCTAATCCCAGTGTAGACAGTGGCTCAGCTGCTAGAACTTTCTGGAACTATGAAATGGGAGGGGCCCAGCCTCTGTAGCAGGAATGCAGGGCAGGAGAGTTCACGGCAGGCATTATGGGATACTGGTGGAGGCCAGTTATGGTGATATAATGAACAGCAGCATTTACACTGACGATTTGTCACTTTAAGTTTGCTGCAAAGCTTTAGGCCTCTCGTCAAGGTGGTTTTATTTTGTCACCAAAACAGGGCAGCTATGTCGGCAGATGTGGTATTGCAGTGTGTGCCCCAGCCACAAGCTGCTGACCAAAGGAGCGTTGTGTGGTTTTCACACACCTGAGCAATATAATGATGCTGAAATAACTTTGTAATGCAGACCTGGCCAAAGAATCACACACACACACAACTTGCAAGGAAAAACTCACCTGCTTCTCTGCTTTGCAGAATCCAAACACAAGCAAAGCTTTTCAGGCCCTAGTGCGGATGGGAGGGAGTCAGCTGTGGGCAGACACTGTGTTTAAGATACAGGTGGGCACCATGGCTTAGCTGGTTAAAGCACCTGCCTTGTAAACAGGAGATCCTGGGTTCAACTGCCAAGGGTGCCTTGTTGATTAACTCTTGGGGCACCTGGTATTGGCTGCTATCAATGGACAAAACACAGAGCTAGATGGGCCTATGGTCCAGCCCAGTATGGCAGTTTTAATTATACTCACAGGCACTAATAACAGAATTACTGAAAGTTTGGGAGTTAAGAGCTGTTCCAGCCTCTCACAAATGACCCCCCTCCCTTTGGGACAGGGGCAGGTCTGGGCTCTCACACCAATTGCTCATTGTGGCTGCCAGAATCTGTGAGCAGCTCATTTAGCTTGCATCAAGGGTTGAGCCCTGCTTCATGCACCTTGTGTGAGAATGAAAATCCTAAACCACCCTTTGAAATAACAAATGCAGCAGGACGTGTTATTGTCCCTGCCCCAAAGCAGACAGACCAATGGAGAAATGCCATTGAGTCCAGGGTATTACTCCACTGCCATTTTACCTTTTTTGCTTGCTAAACTCCCTCCCAACCTTGAGGGCTCCCAGAGCCCAATATTGAGCTTGAGCTGAGATGTCTACAGTGCAAATTTACCACCCCACGGCCAAAGCCTCAGGAGCCCAGCCTCCGAGACCCCACGGGGGGTGAGGGTTTCCAAGCCTGGGCTCCAGTTTCATTCCCAGGAGCCCAAATCAGATCAACCAGGCCAGCGGGATTTTATCATAGTATAGATGCCCTCTTAGGATATGTCTACATTGCAATGTAAGCCCAAGGTTAGCAGAAGTCATGTCAGCAGCCCCAACACATACACATAAACCACGAGGAAAAGACCCACCCCCAAATAAGCTGGGCAGTGTCCTTTTCCCTACGGTTTGTAAATCCAGCAACCAAAAGTCCTTAAACGTGAGCCCCCCCGGCACTCCACTCACAGCTGTTGTCCTTAGTCAGTGCAAGCCCAGAGTTGGCTCTGTAGAGTTCACCTGTCATCCTGAGTGGAAAAGGAGGAAAATAAGAAGGCACCATACTCACTGTGTTGTCTAGGAACTCACTCATCCCTCCACTGCCACCCTGTCCTAAAGTTGGTTTAACACCTAAATTTTAGTATTGGGACCCCAGCCCACTTGGCCTTGGAACTCTTGTCCCCTGCCTAGCAAGTGCTATTGAATTGAAGGTGAGTCCCTCAGTCGGGGTCTGCCAAACACAGTTGTGCTGCCCTTGATTCACACAACAAAGATAACAACCCTTTATTTCTCCTGTCCCAATAACAAGGAGACTGGGAATCCAACAAAAGCCAAAAGTGATCATTTTGTCAAGCAACACAACATATTTCCAACGCATTGTAAAATACACATGTGGACTCATACATGAAACCTTGCAAGAAAATCTTCCTGAGGGAGTCTGAGGCACCTGCTGCTGGAGGGAAGGAGGGAGCTGTGGTTTGGGATTGAGGGGCACTGGGAATAGGAGGGGGCTGTGGGTTGGGATTGAGGAGCAGTGTAAAAAGGAGGGGGCTGTGGGTTGGGATTGAGGAGAAGGGTGAAGAGGAGTAGGCTCTGGTTGGGACTGAGGAGCAGTGTGCACAGGAGGGGCACTGGATTGGGACTGAGGGGCACTGAGAGTAGAGGGGACATGGGTTTAGGCTGAAGAGCATCATCATTTGGGGATCCAGCAGGATAGAGGAAGGCAGCAGGTGATTCTAATTCCTTAGGGATATTCTGTTGTGTTTTCTGTGTATGTGTGTGCATGCAGGGGAGGAACATGCTGTACGCCCAGAGGCCTTTATTCCTCCAGGCTGCAAGGCCAGAGAGGATGTCAGGAAGTTGCCCCTTCAAACCCCCACACACAAAAGCCCTTCTTAGGAAAGGCACAGTCTTGAAGAGAAAAAGTAACACTAAAGGGGAACTCTGAAGAACAATTTTTAAGGATATAGTGAGTAGTTTATTACCTGACCAGGGCCTTGAACCCTAGACCATCAGATTAAAAGTCTGACACTTTACCAGCTGAGTTAGCCAGGCTCATAGCAAAAGAAGTACCAGTTATGCAGAGGAGAAACTAGTCAAGAAAAAGGGAAATGGATACAATATGGGAATCCTGCTACTCTCTCTCTCTTCCCAGCCCTGGCCTGGCCTGGTATTAGTGCAGATTAAAAAGACAGGGAAATATCAGCATCTACTGGCCTTTCATAGCTGTACAAGACTCAGGCACAGTAAAGAGGTGCCCATCTGCAAGTGTCGAATGGTTGGATTGGCTAATGCATCCTGTAGACGTGCAGGGCACACTGGGATATAGAGCCAAGTGTCCATCACATCATTATTTCAGAGGGATAATGATAATGATGGGAAGCTTCACAATTGACTCAGTAGTTGCATACAAAGGTGCATGTTTGGCAGTTACATTGGGAATTTCTGGCTCCTTCTCAGGCTCAGGTTGGGCACCCCAGTCTAGATGTAGAAGTTACAACATTGAAACTTGAAAGAGGGACCAATTTCCCCATCATTTCCCACCTTTATATCCAAACATGATGACTTTCTGAATGAAACCTCCTCGCTCAGCCAGTAGATCTTGGGGTGGGTGTAGGAGTCACTGGGTAAAATTCTCTGGACTCTGTTGTGAATCAGGTCAGAGCAGAGGTACCTAGTGATCTAGTCTGGCTGTAAAATCTATATATCAAACCCAAATATGGTGTGAAATTAATCCTCAGGAATGGCTGTTCCCCACCCAGACCCAGCAAAGGGCTTTCCAAGGAAGGGGGCTTTTGAGGAAGGAAAGAAGAAAGATGTCCTTCTCTCCCTGGAGGAACTGGGCTCTGCACTTTGGACAGAAAGGAGGGGAAGGAAATGGCCACATGATGGCAGCGGAACCTAAGAAATGAAACACAACAGGCTTCTGTGCACATTGATTCTGCACAGTGAACGAACCTGACTCCTGTATCATGAAAAGCCAAAAAGCCATTTCTTTGTGTGACAGGGAGAAAAGAGTTCCAATCATTCCTGCCCATTTACTTTTGAATTATTTTACATTATAAAGAAAATTGTAACAAAATTAGTCTGAACTTGAGCTGCCTGTTATTAAAAGCCTGTTCCCCAATTCAGTTCCAACTGCCCTGCAAGAAACACCCCCAGGTCCCTGCTCACCCCAGGAAGAGGAAAAAGAGAACCCCTCACTGGGCACTGCCCTTGGCTCCAGGCTGCTGTCCCAGGGTGTGGGTGGGGACTGATTGTTTGCTGCTGAGGAGGGAGCCAGCAGAGGCCTCTGGTGCTCTGCTCCTAGCCTCTGCCCAGCCCAGGTTGTCCTCTGCCTCAGCTGCTGCTCCCAGCCTGCTCTAGAGTCAAACAAGCAGGGCTCCCAGGGGAACAGAGGCTGGGACAGGGCAGCAGCTTGGGTTGGGCTGGGAAGATGCTGGGAGTTCTCGTTCTATGAGAACTGGCCTGGCTCCCTTCTCAACAGCAAACAAACCAATTCCACATCTCCTCCCTAGAAACATCAGCCTGAAGCCAAGGGCAGCAGGGGACGATTCCCTCTAGTTCCCACCGAGGCAGGAGAGAACCCAGGGCCTTTCTAGCAGAGCTTATGGAACTGATGTGGGGAAACCAGCCTTTAATAACAGGCAGCTCAAGTTGAAGCTAAGTGTTTTTAACGATTTCTACAGCATTAAATAATCCTTCAATCGTAGTGTCACCATTCATAAAATTGCTTCAGTCTTATAGGCTCCTAAGTGCACAACTAAACATCTCTTCAAATCCAAGGAAGTGGAGATCAGTCAATCTTCAGAGTCATCCCACATAAAAGAACCATGTTGTGGTACATACTGGCCCCATCATGTGGCCATCGGTTTTCCCTCCTCTCTGTTAAAAGTTTTAGTATTTTGCACAGAAACTTTCTTCCCTCAGGAGAGACCAGGGAACCAGGGCTGCCAGCCAGACAAACACCTTTAAGAGGAAGCGTAATCTGTCAAAAAATGATCTCCGTCCTTCAGTTCAGTGACACCCTGAAATGTTACTTATCCCAGCAGAGCCGGAGGATTGAAAGCAGCTACATCAAGCCCCTGTGTAGCTAGCAGGAATGAACACAAACACTTCCTTGTATCTGAAGAGATGTTTAGTTTTACCCTTGGTAAACTACAAGACTAAAGGGAAAGGCGGTGGTGGTGTCAGATATAAAGAGTGAAACCTGAAACAATCATCATAGTTATGCTCATAGCAACTGTAAATATTTCTAAATTCATCTTATTATCATCAGTGTGTTATTTTCTCTGTCATCTAGACATTGACTAGACCTTGACCAAGAAATTTGGGTCTTGACAAAATAATCAGCTACCCCTCATTAAGGTAATGGACTTGACACCCACTCAGGTGCCTTCACGCAGGTTCAAGTACTAACAACAGTGGCACCTTACAGCCATAGCTTTTAATCAGGGCAATACATTGATACACATTCCTGTTAAATCATTTCTCAGCCAGAGTCCATCGCCTACATTCCTTAAGGCACTGGGCCACCATGTGGACGTTTCATTTCCCTCCTCAATTTCACACAGAGGCACAATTTCCTTTGCACAGATCCAATAACAGTAAAACCTCCCTGTGTCTCTTGTCTGAGCCAGGGCACTCGATTCCAGTGAACCCTTCTCTACTGCAATGGCAATGGTCAAACAGAGGGGACGTGGTCACCTGCATCCCTGCCAGGGAGATATTGGCTCGGCTCTTTCTTTCTGCTGCTGTTGTTAGTCCATGAAACATCAGGGATGGAATGCAAGGCTGAGCTCACACACCAACCCCTGAAACATTTCAGTGCCCCAGAGAAATCCTGCCCCCAGCTATTGGAATGATATGGTAGAGATTCGAATAGGAAGGAGACTGTCTGAATTGTCAGTATGAGGAATGAACAACAATCTATAGGAATGTCGTTAGCCACAAACACACTAATCATGCTCCAGCTGGAAGGGAAATGGGCAGGAATTCTTGCTGTTCACCATGGACACAATTACACTAATGCACAGCCGTGAGTGTGCTGGGGGAGCTGGTCTGAGCCATTTGAAGTGACAATTCTGTGAGAACAGAATCATGTAGTGCAGCAGCTGTTCATCAAGTAGTTGTGGCCGAGTGGTTAAGGCGATGGACTAGAAATGCATTGGGGTCTCCCCATGCAGGTTTGAATCCTGCCAACTATGGAGGGGTTAGTGTATTGTCATTGCTGCTGTCTTAGTGCCTGAGCATCCATGGAGCCAGATCTGGTCTCCCTCTGAGGCTGGCTGTGCTTAAAATACTGCTGTAGCCCTGTGGAGTAGACAGCTGCTACAGTGAGGGGAGGGGTTTTCCATCCCTGTAATAGCAGCATTGACAAAACAATCTTTCCTTTCGCTTAGCACTATCTAACCATGGCTTAGGTCAGCTTAATTATACTGGTTCTGGGGGGTTTCACACCCTGAAAGACGTACTTGTTAGAGGGTTTGTCCCATCACCCTCCCATTCCCTGGTCCTTCTCACGTGACCAGAGAGCAGCAATGCACGAAGCTCAGAGGTGCAAACAATTCAATGTTTATTGGGGTAAACTTCCAGCAAGCAATGATTCCAGTTTCCTTCCTCAGTATCCCCCTTCCCAGCTCTGACACCACAGAGGCTTGCCTGTGTCCCTGTTCCCCTTCCCTGTTCCTATTCCCCCCTTAGCAAAACATAATTCTAATTCCCCTACCTCAATTCCCATTCGCATTCCCCCCCTTACTTCCTGATTGACTGCAGACTATATAGTAAAACTGGAGTTCTGCTTAGCTCTATCTTAACCAATCATCTTACCGACCAATCCTAACATATTGTAACATGATTATCTAACCAATTATACCCCACCACCTTAACTGGTTTACACAAAACAAATTAATTATACAGCAGACAGAAACAGTTACAGAACCAGACAGAGATTATACAGACAAGCAATAGGAAAGTGGGGACTACAGTGACAGAACAACAAAGAAATGAGGATTTCATACCCCAGCTGTTGGTAAGTGAGTTGTTCCCAGACAGGATGCTATCATAGTAGAGGTTGTGGGTGCTGGTTGCTTAACTGTCTGGCCCCCAGGGCAGGATTTTGAGGTTCACCATTACTCTCTCAGAATGCCAGCACCCATCTTTTGTTCACATAAAAAGCGAACAGCGAGATTCCAACACCGCAGAACTCATGGAGCTCCAGGAAACGTGTAACTTTAGGTCTGGGTGAGCGTGTCTAAAAATCAGCTGTGTTGTAGAAGGTCTCTAGGAGTTGAAAGAGATGTGCCATCGTGACCTCCCTAAAGAGTTTAACTATTAATTAAAACTAGGGTTGATAAGTCATGTTTTTTGTAGTATCAGGATGGTGGACTGGTCTAAAGTGCTAGTTATGTTTCTTTTTTTCCAATCCATTGGGTGTTCTGGTCTCTGCATGGAGACGTGGTTTCAAATCCCACTCCTGACATGACCATTTAATTCTATCTGCAGAAAAAGTCCTCACTTTAATCTCCTTTGCAACAATAGAACACCATTTGCTTAGCTTTTCTCTTCCAGTAGTTGTGAGAGAAGTTCCAAACCAGGGGGAAACAGGGCCTGTTCTGTCGACCCATCAGTTTTTGTCTTCCTTCATTCTAAGCCATTTCCTCAGATATATCCATATTTCCCACACTTTTAGGAAACTTTAGAGTCATCATTTAATTGCCACAAAACTGTACTTATGAAGTAAAGTGAAACACAATATTTTTTGGATATTCTTGCAGAAGAGTTTTGTTTTCTGACCTGGAATTGAACAGGGGCTACCTGAGGGGGACAATGCTACTCCCTTTTCTTGACTCATCCAAAAACCATGAGTTTGTGGTGCCCTTTTTGTTTCCTTGTTCTTCAAACACCTGTCAGGGATGGCCAAGGGAGACTTGGTCCTGACTCTCAGGGTCCCTCCCTGCCCTACCTTTCTATATGAGTCTGTTGTGTGGGTTTGTGCTGTGTCATTCCACGCTGAGCTGTTTTGCACAGTGTCACTTTGCACTCTGATGCATTGTTTCGTGTTGTATGGTTTTTGCACTGGCTTGTGTTGCACTGGTTTGAGCTGAGCTCTTTTGCAGTGCGTCATTTTGCCCCATGGGGCGTTCATTTTCATGGTGCTGAATTGTCGGGCTTTGCACTCCTACGTGTTGTCACTTTGTGCTGTGGAATGTCATTTCACGCTGAATTGTTAGATGTTAGATTGGGGTGTTTCCACTTTTGTTGTTGTTTATATTGTATTGCGATGGCATCGAATTAGAGAGCTGTACGGCTGCAAGGGCCCTGGAGAGGTCATGAAATCCAGCCCTCTCTGCTGAAGCAGAGCCAAGCAGAGACGATGCATTGGGGGCCATGTGGGATCAAGTGCCCACAGCAGTCGGCCCAGGCAGGGAGCAGAAGGAGGGAACCAGAGCCAGAGCAGGTTGTCTATGGGACCAAGTATATGCAGAGTATCCTTGACAGAGGTTTGTTCAACCTGTTCTTAAAAGCCTCCTAGGACAGAGACTCCACAGACACCGTTGGGAGCCTATTCCAGAGCTTAACTACCCTCAGAGTTAGAAAGCTGTTCCCAATATCTAACGTGAATCTCCCTGGCTGCAGATTAAGTCCATTACTTCTTGTCCTACCATCAGTGGACATGGAGACCAAATTTCCCCTCTGCAATCATCCGTTAACTGGTTATTATCCCCTCTTCTTGCCTGGGGTACAATGGAAGAGGAGAAAATACTCTCTTAACATAGGATGCAAATGTCAGTTTGTTCTCTCTTCATGTTTTAGTGAAGCTCAGAGAGAAGAAGAAACATGACCTGCCAAAGAGCACAGAGAGTTTGTTTCAGCTGGATCTGTGACTATTAGCAGAAGAGTGACACCTAAGGGCTGTCACTACCACCCACCATGGTGGGATTAAGAGCATCATGGTCTACCAACAGAGCTAGCTAGATTTAAAGTCAGTCAACTGCCCAGTCGCCGTGTAGAAGGTGCCCTATAAGAACATAAGAACGGGCATACCGGGTCAGACCAAAGGTCCATCTAGCCCAGTATCTGACTACCGACAGTGGCCAATGCCAGGTGCCCCAGAGGGAGTGAAGCTAACAGGCAGTGATCTAGTGATCTCTCTCCTGCCATCCATCTCCATCCTCTGATGAACAGAGGCTAGGGACACCATTTTTTACCCTTCCTGGCTAATAGCCATTTATGGACCTAGCTACCATGAATTTATCCAGTTCCCTTTTAAACATTGTTATAGTCCCAGCCTTCACAACCTCCTCAGGTAAGGAGTTCCACAAGTTGACTGTGCGCTGTGTGAAGAAGAACTTCCTTTTATTTGTTTTAAACCTGCTACCTATTAATTTCATTTGGTGACCCCTAGTTCTTGTATTATGGGAATAAGTAAATAACTTTTCCTTATCCACATTCTCAACATCACTCATGACTTTATATACCTCTATCATATCCCCCCTTAGTCTCCTCTTTTCCAAGCTGAAGAGGCCTAGCCTCTTTAATCTCTCCTCATATGGGACCCTCTCCAAACCCCTCATCATTTTAGTTGCCCTTTTCTGAACCTTTTCTAGTGCTAGAATCTCTTTTTTGAGGTGAGGAGACCACATCTGTACACAGTATTCGAGATGTGGGCGTACCATGGATTTATATAAGGGCAATAATATATTGTCAGTCTTATTTTCTATCCCCTTTTCAATGATTCCTAACATCCTGTTTGCTTTTTTGATCACCTCTGCGCACTGCGTGGACATCTTCAGAGAACTATTCACAATGACGCCAAGATCTTTTTCTTGACTCGTTGTAGCTAAATTAGCCCCCATCATATTGTATGTATAGTTGGGGTTATTTTTTCCAATGTGCATTACTTTACATTTATCCACATTAAATTTCATTTGCCATTTTGTTGCCCAATCACTTAGTTTTGTGAGATCTTTTTGAAGTTCTTCACAATCTGCTTTGGTCTTAACTATCTTGAGTAGGTTAGTATCATTTGCAAACTTTGCCACCTCACTGTTTACCCCTTTCTCCAGATCATTTATGAATAAATTGAATAGGATTGGTCCTAGGACTGACCCTTAGGGAACACCACTAGTTACCCCTCTCCATTCTGAGAATTTACCATTAATTCCTACCCTTTGTTCCCTATCTTTTAACCAGTTCTCAATCCCTCAATCCCTGAGGGTGTTTATTTGTGAGCTGAGGTTCTCTGTCTGACATTTGACTTCTTTCCTGGTTTGTTATGTCCTCAGCGAGCAAACCAGAGCTGTCACAAGGCTGGTTAGATGCTGCTTTCTAGACCAGAAAGCTGGGGTTGATTTAGCATGCTGCCGCCATCAGCTGGTCAGAGAAACTATGGGGGAGGGTGGAATTTAGGATTCTCCCACCAAGGGGAAGTGCTGTTGGACTCATCTAGTGGGGGAGAATCTGAGTCTGAGTTCCCCACATGACACACACACATTTTCACAGGGAATCAGGTTCCCTGGAGAAAAACCCATAAGAAGCCCAGACCCAGGAGTGTCAGAGAAGGGAATCACTGTTTGCCTTAAGAGGTGGGTGAGGGAAACCTACAGGTCCTTAGATCCCTCCAGCGCCTGATAGAATCATTTGTTGGGAAAGTCTGGGGAAGCCAAGGAGGACAAAGAGAGGGAAAAAGGCCTTGCAGCTGTTGTGCAATCACCATGCTGTCAGTAGAAGGGTCCAGGGGGCTCAGCACTCAGAACTCACAAGATGGCAAAGCTCAGAGCCCCGTTCCACGGAGTCAGAATGTGATCAGCTCACAGCGAGGGGGAGCAACACCCCTTCCTTTGTCTCTATGCCAGAGCTCCTATCAGCTCAGTGTCCTTCCTGCAAGAGTCGGCTGCTGAGAGGGTTGCGATGGGGTAAATGAAGGCAGAGGAGGATTGTTCCTCCTGGGTTTATTTTTGTGTGGCTCTGTGATCCTGCTGGAGGAAGCATGATTCGAGTTTGTTTCAGTGGCTTGTGTTGGGCTGACGTTCTGACCCTGAGTACAGGGGTTCCTGCACTCTCTGGCTACGTCTAGACTACCCACCGTATCGGCGGGTTAAAATCGATTGCTCGGGGATCGATATATCGCGTCTCATCTAGCCACGATATATCGATCCCCGAGCGCGCTTATATCGATTCCAGAACTCCACCAACCCCAACGGAGTTGCGGAATCGACAGGGGGAGCCGCGGACATCGATCCCGCGCGGTGAGGACGGGTGAGTAATCCGGTCTTAGATATTCGACTTCAGCTACGTTATTCACGTAGCTGAAGTTGCATATCTAAGATTGATTTCCCCCCATAGTGTAGACCAGCCCTCTGTTCTTAACCCCTCAGGGAGTGGACAATGGAGCAGTGTCAGGAAGTGGATAGAAAGTAGCCTAAGAAAGTGTAGTATAAGAGAGAAGAAAAACAACATCATCAGCTCTATGGTGGTTTAGTGGTTAGGATTTGATACTTTTACTGCCATGGCCTGGGTTCAATTCCCAGTCAGGGAAAAGTGATTTTAAACCAAAAAAGCTTCAGTTATTCTTCACTTGCAATGTAAACAAATCTGTGGTATTTTCCTGATTCCCCCATCTTCCCAGTGTCTCCATGGCAGGGCTGGCTCCAGGCACTAGCACAGCAAGCAGGTGCCTAGGATGGCCAATGGAATGGGGAGGCTTCTGCGGCAGTTGGGCCCTCTCAGACCCTCTGGGAGGGAAAGACTTGCAGCCAAAAGTGGCAGAGGTAGAGCTGCTGCTGATTGCAGCTTTTTTATATATTTTTTTCCACTTGGGGTGGCAAAAACACTGGAACTGGCCCTGCTCCATGGAAGACAATTTGTTAAATCCTAGATGAGTGGAGTTAAATCAGTTCTCAGCCTGAGTCCTTAGGTCTTAATCCTGAGGATATTGTCCCACCATGGGGCCATTTCCCTCCTCTCTTTCATACAAACGCTCAATTTTCCTTGCACAGCCACAGGAACAGCAAGATCTTTCTCTGTCCCTTGTGCAAAGCAGGGGGCCAAATTCCATGGAAACAATGGATGAGTTGGGGCCCTGGGCACATCCAGCCCTGGCAGTGAGATGTTCCCTCCCCTTTCTTTATGCTCCTGTTGTTATTTCATGGATTGTCTGGGATGGGGGAAAAGCTGAGTTCACTCCAGGTGGAGGGTAAAAAGGACCCTGAAAATCTCAGGACCCAACCCCTGCTACCAGGATCACCGAGGTGCTGGGGATTTGAGTAGGAAAGGGACTGTGTGAATTGTCAAGGTGAGGAATGAATAACAATCTACAACTAGATCCACCTCATTAACCACTGACACAGGCTAATCCTGCTGCAGATAGAAGGGAAACTGGGAGTGATTCTTTGCTGTTCAGCCATGGAAACAGTGACCCAATTGCACTGCAGTGAATGTCCTGGGGAAAGCTGGACTTCACAGGCAGGTGGAAACACCTAGAATTCCCCACCCCACTTCTGCCGCCAGGGTGAGGTGTTGAGCTGCTCACAGCATCCCCCACCATGACCTTGCAGCAGGGGATTGCAGCACCCCCCCGCACCCAATGCAGGGGAGAGGGCTGAGTGTATCTCTGCACCCTGAGTCCAGGGCACAAACTCTCTCTGCCCCACACATAGAATCTGGCCCCGCTGAAAAGTGACCCCTAGGAACAAGTAACCTACAGGAGAGCAGGCCTGGCCCTCAGAGAGGGGAATGGGCTTCTTAGGAAGCTTATAGGTCACTGGCTGCAGTGAGAACAGGAGGGCTCTGAGTGTAACCTATTGCAAGTACAGCTTATGTGGGGATGTAGCTCAGTGGTAGAGCACAGGCTTTGCATATATGAGGTCCTGGGTTGCATCTCCATGCTCATCTTTTCACCCTGCTCTTTGCTCATGCCCAGAGGGGATGTGACCCACCAGTCTCCCTGTACCAGTTTCAGTCCTGCTCAGTGAGGGGCAAGTGCCAATTGCATGGAAGGTCTGGGGGGGGGGTCTGCTCCTGAGTCACCTTGGTACATTTAAGATTCCCTCTCACTGTGCTGCTTGGGACAAGGGTAGATGAGAAGGGCGAATCCTCCGGCACTGGAGGGAAAGGTCCCATCTGCTCAGACTGAGAGGCAAGGAAACAGAGGGGCAGTCAGTGCTCAGAGAGGAGAGAGGTCAGTGATGTACTCCCAACAGGGGACACTGTCATTTTGAGTATCACAGGGGTAGCTGCGTTAACCAGGATTTGGAAAAAGTGAGATTCCTGTGGCACGTTAGAGACTAACAGATGTACAGGAGCATAAGCTTTGAGGGGTGAATCCCCACTTCATCAGATGAATGGAGTGGGAATTCTGTAACTGGCTAGCCAACTACAAAAGCAATTTCTCCTTCCTTGGCTTTCACACCTCAACTGCTAGAAGAGGGCCTCATCCTTCCTGATTGAACTAACCTCCTTATCTCTAGACTGGTCCTTACCTGCATATTTATACCTGTCCCTGTAAATTTCCACCACATGCATCCGATGAAGTGGGTATTCACCCACGAAAGCTTATGTTCCAATACATCTGTTAGTCTATAAGGTGCCACAGGACTTTATGTCTTTTTGAGGTGAGTGCAGCTTGCTTGAGAGGTGCTGACGATGGATGGAAAAAAGGCTGGAGTCAATGACAGATGAGACCACAGAAGAGGAAGGGGAATGGCAGCCCCACAGAAGTTCCTGGGTGCTCTGATGCCCCAGTTATTGCACCCTGGTGTGTCGTAGAGAGAGAAAAGACACTGAAGGACCCAGCCCCGCTAACAGTGATCCCATGGACAAGAACCTGGTTGGGAGTGGGGTGAAGGTTCCCTCTGGGCAAAGTGGAGCTGAAATCCCTCAGTGTCCTGGAATTTAAGCAATGGAAGCTTCAAACCATACATGGGTCTGGGCTGAGGTGCATCAGCAGAAGGTTGGGCTGGACAGGGGCGGCAGGTTTGTATAATTTTTGGTGGTGCCCAGAATGGGACCAAGTCCTGCCCCCCCTCCCCATACCTGCCTAAGGGTCTGGGAGGGAGTTTGGGTGTGGGAGGGAGAGGGGCTGGAGTCTGGGAAAGAGTTTGGGTGCAGGTCTGGGCTCAGTCAGGGGGTTGCGGTGCAGGAGGGTGTGCAAGGAGCAGGGTCCTGGAAGGAGTTTGGGTGCAGGTGTGGGGCCTGGGTTGGGGCAGGGGGTTGGGGGTACAGGAGAGGATGAAGGGTGCAGCATTTACCTCGGGCATCTCTCGAAAGCAACCCGCACCCCCCTCTGGCAGCAGCCCCTAAGCGGGAGGGCTGGGGGCATCTCTGAGCACTGCTGCCCACAGACTTCAGCCCTGCAGCTCCCATTGCCACAGTTGGCTCTTGGGGCGGGGACAGCATGTGGAGACCCCACACACACAGTTGTTCTTCCCACAGCTGGCAGATGGGGGGCAGCAGGGGATCTCCCCTGTTTGGAGGAATCTCTCTGGGCCCCACTGTTAGGTCTCCATCCTTTCTCCCCGTAACCACGCACACCCCTCCCCTCCCCGTTCTCAATGTTTTAGAGTGACCCCTCCTTCCGTTTGTAGGATACAGACTCTCTGTGACAGAGACTGACTGGGGCTCCTCTCTGCATGGCCCCAGTGGGGAAGGAAAGAGACTGGGGGGGCGGAGAAGATGGGCAGAAGGAGTCAAATGGGGCTAAACCAGAATAGAGGAGATTTTCTTCCTGTTAAAACGTACTGGAGTCTCATCACTGAAAAGCCGCATCTTGAATTAGGTTTGAACCAGCTGCTTTTCAATTACCAGGCAAAGGTGTGAACCACAGAGACTGGGAACTGCCTGCTTCCCAAATCCATCTAAACAGCATCTGCAGTGGTGCAATTGGTTAGTGCAGAAGGGCAAGCTGCTGGGATTATAAATTCAGGCCTTATCTGGAGCCCTGGATTCTGTTCCCCATGTACCTTCGCCAACGTGTTCCTCTTACCTGTGTAGTTTGCTTTGTCTAATTCCCATGGAAAGTGCCCTGCTAGGAAAAGGAGAGTAAGTTCCAAAATGTGGCAGTAGGTGCACAGCTTGGAAACATCCCCCCTGTGCTGCCATTAGTTCCAGGAGATTGTTCACTGGCAGGGCAAATTGATTTCTCTGCTGCTGAGAAAGCTGCCAGGACAGGTCTGTGGGCACCAGAGCTCCCTGCTTCTTCCAGCACACCCCTGGCTCCTTCCCTGCCCCAGTCACCGATGTAGGAGGGTCCTATATGCACGGAGCCTAAAGCTTTACCAAGTCTTCTTAGTGCAGTTGACAGTGTGTCAGTCTCATAATCTGAAGGTCATAAATTCAAGCTTCAGAAGTAGCAATGGTGTTTGCTCCCTGCTTCAGATTTCCCAAAGGAAATCAGAGAAAAGAAACTAGAGGAGAGTGATTTCTAGACAGCCTCCCACCCATCTAACACACGCACACAGAGACTTTTCTATGGCATTATCTTTTCCTTCTCTGTGCCATTTGTATTCTCCATAGAGCAAAATAAAACAAAAACATGTAAGTCCAAGCCTAATACAGTATGAAACCCAATACAGATCAAGTCTCACCCTCAGAGATCTTCCAATACTCTTCTTTTGCAGACTAGACTTATTTCTTGTCTGGGCCCAATCTTTTCACCAGGTATAGTCCTTGTTCCAGCTCAAGGTAGCTAGAGGACGTCTCATGACTGCACCCACCTTTCTTCTGTTCCATCCCCTTATACAGCTTTGCTACGAGGCAGGAAACTTTTGTCTCTCTCCTGGGGAAAAGGCCCAGGTTTAAGATGGATTCCTGTACCAGGTGACATGGTCACATGTCCTGTGAGACCCCAATCCTTCATTCTTCCTGGCCTGACTCACAGATGGTGCAGGACAGAGCCATCTCCAGTCAATTGTCCTGGTTAATGGGAGCCCTCAAGAGTCCAAACCACTATTAATGGCACACACTTTGCCTCATTACAATAGGACCTCAGAGTTATATTTCATATTTCTAGTTTCAGATACAGGAATTATCGGTTCATACAAATAGGATGAACACACACAGTAGGTTATAAGCTTTGTAATGATACCTTACAAGAGACCTTTTGCATGAAGCATATTTCAGTTACTTTATATTCACACTCATTAGCATATTTTCATAAAATCCTATGGAGTGCAATGTCACAGCAGGGAAAGGGTTTTACTGCAGCACCTGGGAGCAGTTGAGTTTCATGTTCAGGCTGTGGTATGAGTTGCTCCAGGTTTCTCGTAAGCACACAGGGACCTTAGTGGGTGCTCTCAATACAGGAATGGCCCAGACACGCTGTAGTGATGGCAATTGCATTTTCCTTTTTAATTTTTGTATTTCCAATGACATTTCTGTATAACTGTGTTTTCTCCTGGATTTGATATTTAACTAAGAAAGAATAAGGCCTCAGGGCGCCAGATGGAGGAGCAGGCTGGGGCTAGGACTGCTAAGAAAGCAAGAGTAGCAAGTTTTCTGTATTGTTTCCTGCCCTCATTTTCATGACTAATTTCTCTTCTGCATGAAATTTGGCATTTGTACATGTGAGCCTGGCTAGTTCAGTTGGTAGAGCATCAGGCTTTTAATATGAGAGTCTGCGGTTCAAGTCACTGGTAAATGAAAAAGCCAGTTATCCCTGTAATATTCTCCAAGATCTTCAGAAGGTATCTCTTGAGGACTCTCCTTGACTTCAGCTTTGCCTTTCCTAGGAAGGGCCATGTATTGCCTAGGACTGAAGGGGCAACTTCCTCACATGCCCACTGGCCTCTCAGTCTGTATTAAGAAAGGTCTCCGGGAGCTGCAGCAAACTGCTGCATGACAACTTGGTGAGCATAATGCAGGGTTGCCCACACAGGGTCATCCTTACCAGAACTCAGCAGAGGTCTGGGGGTTCCCTATTGGTCCCATGGTGTAAGGGCCAGCACTCAGGACTTTGAATCCTGCAATCTGAGTTGAAGTCTCAGTGGGATCTGAGAGCAATTCCTGTGGCACCTAACCCTACTGGGTCTTCCAAGGCTCTGTCTTGCTTTCTCAAAGGCCATGAAAGTCTGTCTTTTGCCTGCTAGCTGTTGTGACTTGAGCACAAGAGGGGATGTTTGATCCAGAAGCCTGGCTGTGCCTGGAGTCCTGTAGGTAGGGATGCGAGCTGCATTTCCTCTGAGTCCTGAAGCTGGGCTGCAGCCTGGCCTAGGAGGCAGCCCTATTGGTTGACCTACTGGCCCAAAGTCACTTGGGTGGTGTTGGTGTTCCCCAGGAATGCTGAAGGGCCTAAGGGAGGGAGGCTCAATACTCCTCCCTATCAGTCAGGGCAGAAGAGGAGGGCTGTAAGAGTGGGCAGGCTGATGAGCTGGGCCTTCTAGCGTTCGGTTGGCGACAAGGTGGGGTACGTGAACTGGGAGAAGCGGTTGCTGGCCTGTGAGGAAAGGCTCAGCCAGTGGCATACGTGGACCTTGTCATTAGCCTACAAAGTTGTGATGCTCAAGACCTATCTTTTGGCTGTGAGGAATTTCCTCAGCCATGTGTTTCCCCCTGCTCCATGAGTGCTGCTGAGACCGAACACCATGGCCTTCCACTTCCTGTGGGGCAATAGGACGTCCCTACCTAGTCAGGAGACATGTGGCTTTTCTGCCGTATTAGAAGGGGGGTTGCGTTTGGTGGGCTTTGAAGCCTTGTACGGCTCTCTCAGTGGTGGCTGAGCTGGAAGGCAGGTCAGGCCCAAGGGAAATGGTGGGGCAACCACAAAGAACGCAACTGACTCTTCCGATTGTATTATTGTATTATTTTTACCCCACTGGGTGCAGCACCGGGTATGGGATGGCCGACGATGAGGGAAGGGGGAGGGCCCCCCTCTAGTGTTCTACTCTCACCTTACACCCTACACGATTTTCAGTGGGTGGCTAGGTGGAAGGTTCTTGCAGGATGGCTTCATCCGCAACAGTGGCTGCCCTCACAGAAGCGGCGGTCACAGCAGCTAGGCCCCATCCCCTCCTTTGCCTCAATCTGAACAGAGGTCAATGTACCACTGGGTGAGACAGGCCAATTTTAGGGAGCTTCCTCTGAAGGTGAGCAACTGTCCCCAGAACTTACTGACAGGCACTTTAAAGTATTTGCAAATGTGCATGGCCGGCATGTGCAGAGCAAAGGCTGCCCAGGGGCACTGTGTCAGGCTCTGGCACTGCTTGAGACAATGGACCATCTTCAGCCACTAGGATCTAAGGCAGGAATGGGGTGAGGAAGCAAGTCAAGCTGAGCAAGGCAGCCAAAATTCATTTTGCCTTCGTGGGTGCTCACAATGATGCCATTTTTGTGTGCCAGGGCTGACAAAAACATCCCAGACAGAGAAGCAGCAGGCCAAAAAAGCAGCAGGGATATCCTGTCTGCTATCCAAGATCCATAAACCTGGAAATCCTGGATGCCCCATCATTTCAGGCAATGGCACCCTGACAGCAGGATAGTCTGGCTTTGTAGACTCCCTCCTCAGGCCCTATGGTACCAGCACTCCCAGCTGTCTTTGAGATGCCACTGACTTCCTGAGGAAACTACAATCCATTGGTGATCTTCCAGAAAACACCATCCTGGCCAGTATGGAGGTAGAAGCCCTCTACACCAACATTCCACACAAAGATGGACTACAAGCTGTCAGGAACAGTATCCCCAATAATGTCACGGCAAACCTGGTGGCTGAACTTTGTGACTTTGTCCTCACCCACAACTATTTCACATTTGGGGACAATGTATACCTTCAAGTCAGCGGCACTGCTATGGGTACTCGCATTGCCACATAGCTTGCCAACATTTTTATGGCTGACTTAGAACAACGCTTCCTCAGCTTTCATCCCCTAATGCCCCCACTCTACTTGCCCTACACTGATGACATCTTCATCTTCTGGACTCATGGAAAAGAAAACCCTTGAGGAATTCCACCATGATTTCAACAATTTCCATCCCACCTACAATGTCAGCCTGGACCAGTCCACACAAGAGATCCACTTCCTGGACACTACTGTGCTAATAAGCAATTGTCACATAAACACCACCCTATACTGGAAACATACTGACCGCTATACTTACCTACGTGCCTCCAGCTTTCACCCAGACCACATCACACAATCCATTGTCTACAGCCAAGCTCTAAGATACAACCACATTTGCTCCAACCCCTCAGACAGAGACAAACACCTACAAGATCTCTATCAAGCATTCTTACAAGTACACTACCCACCTGCTGAAGTGAAGAAACAGATTGACAGAGCCAGAAGAGTACCCAGAAGTCACCTACTACAGGACAGGTCCAACGAAGAAAGTAATACACCCCACTAGCCGTCACCTTCAGCCCCCCAACTAAAACCTCTCCAGTGCATCATCAAGGATCTACAACCTATCCTGAAGGATGATCCCTCACTGTCACAGATCTTGGGAGACAGGCCAGTCCTTGCTTACACACAGCCCCCCAACCTGAAGCAAATACTTACCAGCAACCCAACAACATAAACACTAACCCAGGAACCTATCCTTGCAAGAAAGCCTGTTGCCAACTCTGTCCACATATCTATTCAGGAGACACCATCACAGGACCTAATCACATCAGCCACACTATCAGAGGCTCATTCACCTGCATATCTACCAATGTGATATATGCCATCATGTGCCAGCAATGCCTCTCTGCCATGTACATTGGCCAAACCAGACAGTCTCTACATAAAAGCATAAAAGGACACAAATCAGACATCAAGAATTATAACATTCAAAAACCAGTCAGAGAACACTTCAATCTTCCTGGTCACTTGATTACAGACCTAAAAGTCGCAATATTACAACAAAAAACCTTCAACAACAGACTCCCACGAGACACTGCTGAATAGGAATTAATTTGCAAAGTGGACACCATTAAATTAGGCTTGAATAAAGCCTGGGAGTGGATGGATTATTACACAAAGTAAAACTATTTCCCCATGTTTATTTGTCCCCCTACTGTTACTCACACCTTCCTGTCAACTGTTGGAAATAGGCCATCCCGATTATCACTACAAAAGGTTTTTTCTCCTGCTGATAATAGCTCACCTTACCTGCGCACTCTTGTAGCAGTGTGTATGGCAACACCCATTTTTTCATGTTCTCTCTGTATGTGTGTGTGTGTATCTATATATCTTCCTGCTGTATTTTCCCCTGCATGCATCCGATAAAGTGGGTTTTAGCCCATGAAATCTTATGCTCAAATAAATTTGTTAGTCTCTAAGGTGCCACAATTACTCTTTATTCTTTTTGCAGATAAATTAATGGAGGTTAAGTCCATGAATGGCTATTAGCCAGTGTCATGGAAAATGACCACCACCGTGTTGAGTTGATCAGACAGCATGAGGCTCCTTTATTGATTAATCAGAGAATACATGCATATGCACGGAGAGACGACAAGTCCCCTAGCATGGGGTAAGTCGCTCTACCTTACAGCAGTGATACCTGTGCTTATAAAGCCTAAAACCGCAAATTATCATATGAGCTTATACATCTGTCATTACCTTATTTGGCTAATACAATGACATCTTTTAAACATCTGCTAAAAACAATTGCTATTAATATACCATAACTGTTGGCTTTGAACCTGAATACCCTCCTTAGCCAATGAAGTGTTAATTGAATGGGAAGGGGTATATTGAAGTAGAGTGCAGGTGATATTTGCAGTGAGGGGGAGATTCTGAACACAAAGAAATCCTACAGTGGCTAAGCATACCCTTTCAACTGTAACATTAGTTCCGGTGGCACGGGTGGCTACAAAACATTCTGGACCCTTTTCAGTAAGTGGCCAACAAGTGCCTGGGACTAACACGAGGTCTATATCATGGTCAGTGTCCCACGTGTCTGTGTAAATCTCAGCTTGGTCAGGTTCTCTTGTCTAAGTAACATAAGAGGTTATATTACGGTAACTAAGATACACCATACCAAACGCATTCCATTTAACATACCGTTGGTATACATAGCCATGCAATGAGAAGATTAACTTGGATACGCAATAGGAAAACAAATCACCAGAGGAAGAGGGTCTGGGCCATTGTATAATGGTCGAGGTCTTGGGCAAATATGGGTCTGATTGGGGCTCGGAACGGGCATGATTTTCTGAGATATTGAGGGATGGAGTTACTACAGGAGGCTTAACTAAAGGGGAGGCCGTGCGGGGAGCAAGGGAAGGATGGGATTCGTCTAGTAGTTCTGGAATAGCCTGGCATGGCCAGGGGACCTCACCTGTATGGCAATCACCTGAACTGGGAATAAATCCCAATATCCATTTTATCCCACATTGCCATGCCTGTTTCAGCGATGCTTAGGAGCATTTTAGCAGTAAATCTTGGGTTAAAGAACTAAGGGTGGAGACAACATGTAATTCGTCCACTCCAGCCCAGATACTGCTTACTTGTGCCCCGGAGATAAGCCTATGTCCTGGGCCAATTGGCCCAATTTTCATTATGCTGTTGATTTTTGTAAATATTTCAGACAGGAGCGGCACTATTTAATTTTTCCCATGCTTCTTTAAGTTGAGTTCTTAACTTTTCTTGGGTATCTTTTAGACCCCTAACTTGGGATTCCTGACGTCTTTTACCCATTTCATCATGCCATTCAAAATAAGCATCAAACTGTCCCTGTCCTACAGAATTGGCAAGAAGGGCACCCCGGAGGTGCACGATCCTGTCAAGATCAAAACTGCCCTCTACAGGAAATTGCAGTTTTGGGTCATCTCTGGTATACCAATTCCACTTTTGCAAATATTTACATGTCAACGGGCCACGGTGCACATACATATAAGCAGCAGGAATGCCTTTTGGACCAGACTCCATTCTTACTGCAGACAAACACTTCTCTCAAGCCACTCACACAAGGGAACGCTTATCAGGATTACCACAGTTCTAACACAAATGGCATCTTTGCCTGCCCTGGGCAGGGGAAATGGGAGTAGGCTTTCGCTGACCCACCAAACAGCAGGTACCTACAAGGAAGGAGGTAAAGGATGGGACGGGTTTCCTCCTGGCGAACCCTCGGTCCCCGCACGTCTGTCGTCAGCCCAGAGCACCAGCCTTAAGCCAACGATGCTTCTGAAGCTACGGACCCAGCGGTACGGTTTTCCTGGGGGCTTCCCTCCTCTCTGAGAAGGGAAGGGAGCTTATGGCTCCAGTGTGCAGAAAAGGGACCCTGCGGTCCTGAAAGGACAGTGCTCGAGGAGCGGTCACAGGGTCATAGGTCATGGAGGGAAGGGAAAAAGACGGGGAAACACACAAGCACCCAACAGGCTAGCCACTTACCAAGGCCTGCCATCTTGGAAGTTTCACAATCACTCCAAGCTCAGCTGTGGGGCTTGCTTTCGAGACACTCCCGGTCATGAGCTTTTGCTTTGCAGGAGGCTCGGGGCGTCTTCCCACAGCTGCATTCATGCTGGCCGCTTGGCCCTCACACACACACACACACACACACACACACACACACACACACACACACACACACACACACACACACACACACACACACACACACACACACACAGGCACTTTCTTGACACAGCTGTCAAGGCGAGAAACCTCAGAACCCCAGATCCCCACCAAACCTAGTAGGAAGGGGATCCCCGATCAACTCCCAGGGCATGCTAGCCCAGGAGCGGATCAGGACTCTCCGGACCGAAAGGAGCGTGGTCCGTGGGCTGCCAGCGATACCTTTGAAACCTTAGGAGTCTTTGGAAAGACTTTATACCTTTGAGACTTATGCGACCTGGAAACCTCAGAGAAAGGGCGTCAGGTCTGTCTGATGGCTAAAAGTTCAAACCCAGCTTGTGACTTACCCCAAACCGGAGCCTACAGACCAGTCCTCTGCCAAACCCCATTAGAGATTTCAAAAGGTCTCTTACCTTTTAATTGGGCCCTGGGGTTGGAAGGAAACTGCCTGCGGTCCTCCAATCCAGGAGAAGCCCTCTCGTGGGTTCCCGGCCAACACACCAAATTGTCGTGGAAAATGACCACCACCGTGTTGAGTTGATCAGACAGCCTGAGGCTCCTTTATTGATTAATCAGAGAATACATGCATATGCACAGAGAGACGACAAGTTCCCTAGCAAGGGGTAAGTCGCTCTACCTTACAGCAGTGATACCTGTGCTTATAAAGCCTAAAACCGCAAATTATCATATGAGTTTATACATCCGTCATTACCTTATTTGGCTAATACAATGACATCTTCTAAACATCTGCTAAAAACAATTGCTATTAATATATCATTTATGAGCTAATTGCAAGTCTGCTCTGTTTCTACTTCCCTATAGAAAGTTTTGTAAGTGTTAGGTCATTGACACCTGGTGTTTTTCTCCTACTTGCGGTTACGCTATTGCATGTAGTTCAGGCCTTTTTGAGGAACTTGGGTCCAAAAATACCTATTGGTGTACCTTTGGTCAAATGATCATGAGTTATATTTTACGCCCACACAAGCAACTTAATAAACCATAATAAACTAAAAGCTGTTATAACTTAACAGATTTTCTGGTTCCCCTTTATCCAATTCTAGTTCCTCTTTTTGGGGCCCTGACCACATCTTTTTGCCTCAGCGTGCCCTTTGTACAGAAAAACAAGTTTAGCAGGAGTTAAAACTCTTGCTTCTAGCTAAGGGCCTACTCTTACTTTATTCTCAGAAAAAAGCCTGGGGCCTTGTGTAAGGTGGGGTCGAGGGGGGTTGCCCTATCACCAGGATGGGTAAGGAATGGTATCCCTAGCCTCTGTTTGTCAGAGGGTGGAGATGGATGGCAGGAGAGAGATCACTTGATCATTACCTGTTAGGTTCAGTCCCTCTGGGGCACCTGGCGTTGGCCACTGTTGGCAGATAGGATATGGGGTTGGATGGACCTTTGGTCTGACCCAGTATGGCCATTCTTATATTCTTATGATGGGAGGGGCAGAGCACTGCAACAGAGTTTCTGTAGTGTAGTGGTTATCATGTTTGCTTAACACGTAAAAGGTCCCTGGTTTAAAACCAGGCAGAAACGTGATGGCTTCCTTTTCCCAGCTCCTACTGGCCTGTCCCTGCTGTTGTAGGAGCAGCAGTGATTTCTATGCAATGTATAACCTGTATGCTTGATAGGTGTGTTATACTTCCCTCCCTCCTGCTTTTGTCTCCTCTCCCTCTCTGAATACCTGTGAAGTGGTTTTCCCCCTCCCTCTCCTGGAATGCTTGTGGGATGAATGGGCTGGTTGAACAGCTAGAAGAGCAGAAGAGCTTCCAGGTAGACAAGGTGTCTGGGACTCTAATTAGGCAGCACTCACACACCCAGAGCATGGACACTGACCAAAGTGGAGCGTGACCAACCAGATGCAGCCAAGTCATCTCTAGTCGCAGGCCATTAGATGCAGGTCCTTAAAAGGAGAAGGGGCCATGTGCTCAGGAGTCACTCACAAGCTTGTACCTCCAGTGAATGCTCTTTGTCCGGATTGCCTGGCCAGTGGTTCTCTGTGTTGTATTTCATTGTGCCTCAGGAAGACTTACCTTCCTCGCACCGTCCATAGCTGCACAGTGGGACACTTACCTTGCAGAATCCTGACATCTCCAGTGCTGTGCCTGTCCTGGGAGCATGAATATGCGAGTGTGACGCTCCCCCACCCCCTGCAGTGCACAGAGCTGCCTCCCCTACTGGGTCTATTACAGGAGAGGAGGGGAGTCTTTTGGCCTGCAAGGTGCAGCAGGTCGCACTAGATGATCACATTGGTCCTTTCTGACCTTAAAGGCTCTGAGTCTAAAAGGGAGAGGGAAGTAAAGGAAGTTTAAAACAAAAATAAACCAAACATTGTAATATCAGGATAACTCCACCTGCTCGTTGTCGAGTCCCACCCCTTTCTTCCTCCATTGTGTGTTGAATGACCTGCAGAACACTGATTCTCTCATTCCATTGATAAACTGATACAATGTGATGGAAATTAAACTAATTCCCAGCAGAGAAAACATCATATCATTGCATTGGCTGGGAATCAAACCCAGGTCACCTGCTTGGAAGGCAGCTATGCTCACCACTATACCACCAATGCATCTGGTGAAAGTGCTACATATGCTTGCCTAGTGAGGCTAGACAAGCATTGAGGAGCTTTTCTGCCCATTAAAATGAACTGGATTCTCATCACTAAAAAAAACCACCTCCATATTCACTTGGGTTTGAACCATCAGCTTTTCAATTAGGCACCAAAAGTTGTTAATCACAGGATATGTCTACATTATGGGATTATTCTGATTTTACAGAAACCAGTTTTGGAAACAGATTGTATAAAGTCGAGTGCACGCGGACACACTAAGCACACTGCTTCGGCGGTGTGCATCCATATACTGAGGCGAGTGTCAATTTCCGGAGCGTTGCACTGTAGGTAGCTATCCCATAGCTATCCCATAGATTCTGCAGTCTCTCCCACCCATTGGAAATCTGGGTTGAGGTCCCAATGCCTGATGGGGCAAAAACAGTGTCGTGGGTGATTCTGAGTAAATGTCGTCACTCAGTCCTTCCTCCGTGAAAGCAATGGCAGACCATCATTTCGCGCCCTTTTCCCTGGATTGCCTGGGCAGACGCCATAGCACGGCAACCATGGAGCCCGTTCAGCCTTTTTTCACCGTCACCATATGACTACTGGATGATGCTGACAGACGCAGTACTGCAGCACTGCACAGCAGCATCTCCTTGCCTTTTCAAGTTAGCAAAAATGGTTACCAGCCATACCGTCCCGTCTGTTGCTTTGCAAGTTGACAATGACAGTTACCAGTTATACTGTACCATCTGCTGCTGTCACAGTTGCTTCTGGCTGGCCTCGGTGAGGTTGGCCAGGGGCGCATGGACAAAAATGGGAATGACTCCCCAGGTCATTCCCTTCTTTGAGTTTTGTCTAAAGGGAGAATCAGTCCTGTCTAGACTATCAGGCAAGCCAACTAAAGAACCAGAGAGGCCAACGGCCATTCCGGGTCAAAGCCCCAGACATCCCGCAGAAATAATGAGCTGCATTCCATTCCAGGGGATGCTCCTGCAACAACCCCACCCGTTGCTTCCCTCCTCCCCCACCCCTCCTGGGCTACTGTGGCAGTGTCCCCCTGTTTGTGTGATGAAGTAATAAAGAATGCAGGAATTTGAAACAACACTGACTTTATTGCCTCTGCAAGCAGAGCTCAAAGGGGGCCAATACCGCTGAATTGCAGCCACACTAACCCTAATCCGACATGGCAAATTCCAATTTTAGCACTACTCCCCTCGTCGGGGAGGAGTACAGATATTGGTATTAAGAGCCCTTTATATCGATATAAAGGGCTTCATTGTGTGGACTGGTGCAGGGCTAAAGCGATTTAATGCTGCTAGATTAGATATAAACTTGTAGTTTTGACCAGGCCAGAGAGAGCAGCAGGTTTTCCCTACTGTTTCCCACTCTTGTTTTCTTGATTAGTTCTCCTCCACACCAAGTTGCTCTTTTACTTTGTGAATCTGGCAAGCTCAGTTGGCAGAACATCAGACTTTTAATTTGAGGGTTCAAGTCCCTGGTCAGGTGATAAACTACTCCCCAAGATCTTAAACTGTCTCTCTGGAGTCCTCTTTGACATAACTTTTTCTCTTCAGGATTTTCCCTTTCCTCAGAAGGGCCTTTTTGTATATGGGTTTGAAGGGGCAACTTCCTGACAGCCCCTCTGCCCTTGCAGCCTGGAGGAATAAAGGCATCTGGGCATATAGCATGTTCCCTCCCTGAACACACACACACATACAAACACATAGAATATCGCTAGGAATTAGAGTCACCTGCTGCTTTCCCCTTTCCTGCTGGATCCCCAAATGACAATGCTCTTCAGGCTAAACCCATGTCCCCTCTTTTCCCAGTGCCCCTCAGCCCAAAACTTCAGTCCCTCCTATGCACACTGCTTCTCACTCCCAACCAGAGCCTACTCCTCTTCACACTTCTCCTCTGTCCCTACTCACAGCCCCCTCAATCCCAACCCACAGGCCCCGCCTCCTCACGCTGCTTCTCAATCCCAACCCAGAGCACCCTCCTATTCCCAGTGCCCCTCAATCCCAACTCACAGCTCCCTCCTTCCCTCCAGCAGCAGGTGCTTCAGACTCCCTCAGGAAGATTTTCTTGCAAGGTTTCGTGTATGAGTCTGCATGTGGATTTTACAGTATGTTAGAAATATGTTGGATTGCTTGCCGAAATTATCACTTTTGCCTGGTGTTGGATTCCCAGTCTACTTGTTATTGGGGCAGGAGAAATAAAGCGTTGTTATCCTTGTTGTGTGATTTGAGGGCGGCACAACTGTGCTCAGCAGACCCCAACCGAGGGACTCACGCTCAGTTCAATAGCACTTGCTAGGCAGGGGACAGGGGTTCGAAAGCCAAATGGGCAGGTGCCTGGGTCCTAATACTAAACTTTAGGGGTTAGATCAGTGTTAGGACAGGGTGGCTGTGGAGGGATGAGTGAGTCCCTAGACAACATAGTGAGTATGGTGCCTTCTTATTTTCCCCCCTTTCCACCCAGAGTGGCAGGTGAACTGTACAGAGGCACCTCTGGGCTTGCACTGACTAAGGACAACAGCTGTGAGTGGGGTGCAGAGAGGGGATGGCTCATGTTAAAGGACTTTTGGTTGCTGGACTTATGAACCATAGGGAGAAGGACACTGCCCAGCTTATTTGGGGGTGGGTCTTTTCCTCTTGGTTTATATTTATGCATTGGGGCTGCTGACATGACTTCTGCTAACCCTGGGCTTACATTGCAATGTAGACATACCCTGAGAGGGCATCTATAACGTAATAAAAGCAGTGTGGCCCGGCTGGCTTGGATCATCTGACTTGGACTCCTGGGACTCAGGTTGTGAGGCTAAAAACTGCAGTGTAGACATTTAGGCTCAGACTGGAGCCCTGGTTGGAGACCCTCACCCCTTGTGGGGTCTCAGAGGCTGGGCTCAAGCCCAAGTGTCTGCACTGTAATTTTATAACCTTGCAGCACAAGCCCAACAAGCCTGAATCAACTGACCCAGGGTTTCAGAATAGTGACTTGGGTGTGTTTATGACAGTGCAGACATAACACTACGCTATGTCCATGCTACAATGAAACACCCAGGGCTGCCCCATGCCAGCTCATGCTCCCGAGGCTTTGGCTGTGAGGTGGTAAATTTGCAGTGTAGATGTTTCAGCTCAGGCTCAATACTGGGCTCTGGGCCCCCTCAAAGTTGGGAGGGAGTTTAGCAAGCAAAAAAGGTAAAATCTCAATGAAGTATTACCCTGGACTCAATGGCATTTCTCCATTGGTCTGCCTGCTTTGGGGCAGGGACAATAGCACATCCTGCTGCATTCATTATTTCACAGGGTGGTTTAGAATTTTCATTCTCAGAAACTCGGCACAAAGCAGGACTCAACCCTCGGCATAAACTAGGTGAACTGCCCACAGATTCTGGCAGCCACAATGAGCATTTAGTGTGAGAGCTCAGACCTGCCCCTGTCTCAGAGGGAGGGGGTCATCCATGAGGGGACTGGACCACTGACCTACCAGCTCCTAACTCCCAAACGTACAGTAACTCTGTTATCAGTGCCTGTGTGTGTAATTTAAACCATAAGAAAACCCACACTGGGCTAGACCAAAGTTCCTTCTGACAACAGCCAAGAGCAGGTACCCCAAAAGCCACTCAACAGGGCACCACTGGCAGTTATTATCCCTGCCTCAAAGGCAGACAGACCAATGGAGAACTGCCATGAGTCCAGGATAATACTTCCCTGCAGTTTTACCATTTTCACTTGCTAAACTCCCTCCCAACCTTCTGGGCTCATAGACCTAGCCTAATGTTATGTCTACACTATGATTAAAACACTCAGATCACCTGTCTCAAAGCCCAGGTCAGCTGACTCAGGGTTATGGGACTTGGACTGCAAGACTATAAAATTACAGTGCAGACATATGGACTCGAAGCTAAGCTCTGAGATCCCATGAAGGGTGAGGGTTTCTGAACCCAGGCTTCAGAGTGAACACAAATATCTGCACCACAGTTTTTAGCCTCTCAGCTTTAGCTCCATGAGCCCAAGTCAGATGACCCAGGCCAGCCATCCTGCCATCTTTATCCCTGGGAGAGATGGATTCTAAGTGTACGTTCCCATTGCAATGGAAGCCCGGATGTGGCACGCTGTGCTCAAAGCAGCACCCTGGAAGTCCCATATTCACCACTCTCATATAGTGATGATATGTTTTCAACAAAGTCTGCCTGGTGAGGTATCATTTCAAAAATTTTGAACTGTTCATCTGTTGAACCTTAATGTCTTCTTGCATTCTATGTGCTCACATTGGTTTGGGAAGTTATGAAGTTTGCTCTGTGTGCATTACAGAAATATGTTATGAGGTTGGGAAATGCCCCCCACCAGCCTTTCAGGTGCAAAAATGGAGGAGCAGACTCACTGTTGGCCCATTAAAGGTGGCTACAGTCCCAAGGACTATCCCAGGAACCTTGTACAATGCAGACTTCACCGAGATAACACAGCAACAATGGACACTGCTTGACTCACATCATAGCAAAGGAGCTTTCTAGAAAGTTGGAAGAACCTATGAAAGAGGGGAAGAGACATCATGACTTGGCATCTCTCCCCCACAAATCAACAGCTGGAAACACACCTGGATGACAGAACTGATTCATAAATCAGAAGATAATAATAATACATTCAAACAAAAGTCCCCAAATAGCTAGTACTGGTTTTTCAGCCGAAAATTTTCAGTTTGGGGAATTTTGTTTTCCCAGTCAGACCTTGCCAAGGGAAGCAGGGAGAAAATGTTTGAGTTGCGTCCTTCAGAACAGCTTAGCCTAGACACTCTAGCTGTGGGTCACTGTCATGGCCTTGCTGAGAACTGGGGTATTTTAATAATTTGGGGAGGTCTCATGGTGTTTGGGGGAGATTTTGAGGCTGTTACCTTTTGAGATAAAAACTAAGACATACAGGACTAGAGAATTTTTTTTTTTTTTAGAAATCTGAGATTTAGACATTTTATTTAAAGCAGAGGGGTTTCTGAGCAGGCTTTTGTTTGCAGGAAGCAACATTGTTTGATCTGTCATTGTACCAAAGGAGGAAATGGTTGTCTAGAAAGGAGGAGTGAAGGCTAAATGCATCTTATGAGGATGGGATTTGAACCCATGCATGCAGAGCATAATGGATTAGCAGTCCATCACCTTAACCACTCAGCCACCTCATCTGAACAGTCAGGAAATGGACAGGATGAGAAATCTAAGGCCAGCAGAGATAGGGACACTAAGGTGTTTTTAAATACTAAGCGGAAGCAGGGGCTGAATGAGCTCCCCCTTCACACCTAGTGACCAGCTGTGGGAAAGGCTTCAGGAACAGACCGTGTTTGCATAGACACACCTACTCTGCCTAGGTATGCAGCATCATGGGGCCGCTTCCTCAAAATGACCAGTTTTAGCTGGTGGCAGGTTACAAATCACTTTAGCACTGAGTGGTATGAAATGTTATTATCCTTCCTGCATGAGTGAAGGGCAGCAGAACATACTTAGTCGGTCCTGATGGGTGAGGAATAGCTTTTATTGGACTGCATAGAAGTGATTCAGAACGTCACCCTAAAGCAGTGGTCCCCAAACATTTCACACTGTGCCCTCTTATCCATGGCTGTGGGCCCTCAGAGCCGCAGTTGAAAACTGGGGCTGGGAGTGGGGTGTTGCTTGCTGAAGAGAGGGGTGCAGACAGGCGTAAGGGGGTCGAGGCTGAGTTGGCAGTCAGGGGCCCAAGCTGAGGGTGGGGTTGGAAAAGAGCTGGGACAGAGTCGGGCTGACTGGTGCTCCCTCCATGGGGGCTGGCTCAGCCCCTGAGGTGCCCCTATGAATCTTCCTCTTTGTTCCCCTAGGAGTCATGCCCCACATTTTGGGGACCACTGAACCCTACACGTTAAGCAGGGGCTAGTGATGCCAAAGCCCAGGGAAAGGGAGAACAAGTGCAGGGGCCCCAGCACTGGAACTAGGCCCCCTCACTTCTGTCTGTGGCTCTGCCCCCTGCCACACCTTCCACCCACGGCCCCATCCACTATGTCACCTCTGTTCCACCCCTTCCCCCACTAGCCCCACCCTGTCACTCCTTTACCCCTGCCCCACTGTGGCCCCAAGACCAGAGAAGCTCTGTGCCCCTGCTGCAGCCCCCGGGCTGTAGCACGGAGTGAGAGCTCCTCCAGCCCTGGGGCTGACATTGGGGAGACTTTTCCAGGGGGACCTAATTTCTCCAGGGCCCCTAGTCATGGGCTCCACTGCCCCTTGGTGACACAAGGTTTGGGGAGGCTGAGCCCCCCCGAGCCTCCATTATGTGCTGCCCAGGCTACCGCTGCTCAGTGTGTGGCCAGTCTCTCTGTGTTCTCTGCTGTTTGTGCTGGGGAGCCTGGCTGGCCTTAGGGGTGGGGCCCTCCGGCAGCCGCCCAGGACTTTAGGGGGTCAAAGGGCACTGTGTGCCAGTGCAAAGGTGCTCACTGCTCTCCCCTGCCCCAGTGCTCCTCCATGGCCCCATAGAGGGTTGGGGGGAGAGAGGAGCAACACTATGTGCTCCATGTGTCCTGGTCACTTTCCCCACCTGGGCTGTGCTGTGAGGGGAGCATCAGAAGCTGCTGCTCTCTGCCCTCCCCTTATGCAGCCTGGCTGAGGAAAGTGACCCAGATGCAGGGAACTCAGATGATGTCGCTTCTTGCCCCCGCACCCCACCCCCGCAGCTCCTAGGGGTGCCCGGAGGAGCAACCTTCCAGGGAGGAGCGGGCAGAAATGCGAGCTGCTCCATGCACACAGGTCAGTGACCCCACGTGGGTGCAGGAGGGGGTGCGGGATTTAGGGGTAAAGGGGTTGCAGCAGAGAGGCAGTGGCTGGTAGCACAGGAAGGGAGTGTGGGACTTAAGGGCAAAGGGGACACAGTGTAGGGGTTAGGGCACAGGAGGGGGCAGGAGATAGGGGTGAAGGAGGTGCAAAAGTTGGGAGTGCAGGAGCTGGGGGGAAAAGGGGAGGAGGATCGTCTACGGGCGATGGGGAAGTGCTAAAGTACAAGTTTTGCCCAGGGCACCATTTCCCCTAACGCTGATCCTTGATAACATTTCTTGCTGGGAGGGGGAGGGTAGAGAGATGAGGCGTTTTCTCTCTGTTTCTTTCCTCTCCATTTTCTGCTCCTTCCTTCAATTCCAGAAACCTCCCTTGTGTTTCAGACTGTGCAGTGACGCCCTCCCTACCCCAGGCGTCTGGAGCCTTTGGAGCAGAAAGATCCCAGGAGCTGAGGAGGAATCCAGGGGTGAGTAGCTGGCAGGAAGGAGTCCTAGCAGCTCTTCTGGGAGTGCAGGGGAGGAATGAATCCCCCTTCTCTAGAATCTCCCCATGGGGCTCTGGGGAGCAGGGAGTGTTGTGTGATAAATTCCATCCAACATCCCCCTTTGATCCAAGCCGAGGAACATCTCAGCTCTGCACGTTCCCCTTGGCAGCACCAAACAAGGGATGTTTTCCACTGCGCAGGAGACCCAGCCAGGGACTGATGTGCTGGAGATATGTTGGGAAAGGGACTGTCTGAATTCCCAAGGCAGGAAACGAACAATCTACAGCGACATCATTAACCACAAACACACTCTAACCATGATCCAGCCAGTAGGGAAATGGGCAGGAATTCTTGCTGTTCAGCCATGGCCACATGTACAGAGCTGCACAGCAGTGAGTGTGCTGGGGAAGCTGGTCTGAGCAAACAATTGGAAATGACCCTTCAGTGAGAACAGAACCAGAGTGTAGAAAGGCCCCTGTGTTAAGTGGTTGTGGCTGAGGGCTTAGGGAGCTGGGGTATGACACCATAGGGGTCTTTCTGTGGAGGTTTGATTTTTGCCAGCTAGGAAAGGCTGGTGTGTGGTGTCTTCATGGCTGTACTTTCAGTGATGCAGGTTTCTCTATCCCATTGTTCCATGGGCATCCTACTAGATTGCCAGCTGCCTTTCAACTGCAGAGTGGAGACTTTGTGTGCGGGGAGAGACAGTGTGTGTGTTGAGGTAGGTAAGACCGGATCATTATTATCCCTACTTGAAAGAGGGAGAAGCTAAGGCTGAGAAAGGAGAATTGACTTGTCTTAGGTCGCACAGCCAGTCAGTGGCAGAGTTGGGAAAAGGACTCAAGAGCCCTGATTTCGAAACTAACCATCAGATGTTGAATTTCATACATGGAATGACATGAGTAAAGTGCTCTCACATGAGCTCAAGACCAACAACAGTGCACAGTAATTATTCAGCAAGTATTTGAGGAGAACAGCAATGTTAGAGAGAATCACGAACTGCTCAGAGACCATTAATGCAGAGAAGCAGCAAAATTCTTCAAACATATGACTGGTTATGACTTATTTACTTGGTCGTAAAAGAGAAGAAAAAGGACTTGAGTCTCCTCCTTGTCAATAACCCCCTGCTCAGCCAATCAGGGTAGAGACTGAGGACGGGAGGCTGAGGGTTCTCACCAGAGGCCAAAGGACGGCCCAGGTCACTGGTGGGGATCACTGCCCGAGCACTATCTCAGCCAAATATTTTTGGGTGGACCTCCCAGAGTGGGAGCTACAGAGCACTCCCCCGCAACACACACACACATACACACACACCTCTCTCTTGGTGTTGGGAGGGGAACAGGTGAAAGGACAAAAGAAGCAAGAGACAAAGAGAAAGGAGGAAGGGATGGATGGAGGAAAAGGTGAAACAAAAAGGACAAACCCTAATGTGCCCAGTGATTCTAAGGGACAAAATTTCAGGTATGGAATAAAATTCAGCCTCCTTAAGCTCGTGTTTTCCATGCCTAGAATTCAACTGTCACCAGATGGATCAGACTGAACAGGTTTCAAACCTCGAGGAGGGTCTTACCTTCTAAACAGGGATAGCTGTTTTCTAGTAAAATCAGGCAAAGGGAAGGAGAAAACTTGAAAGAAGTTCCTCCTGGTGCTCACGTACGTGAACCCGAATACTCTCTCAGTCCTCAAAGAGAGACCTGGAGAAGGAGACTTGCTGAAGCAAAGCCACAGGGGTCTCTGAGGTTTCCCTGGCCCCTCGCCCCTCTCCTGCCTGGCTGATGTCAGCATCTCTCTGTGAGGTCATCACTTCCCCACCACCTTTGACCAATAGTCTGAGGTCCTGCAAAAGGCTTTTGTGATGTCACTGCCACACCCCTCCCTTGCTGTGCTAATGTCCTGCCCCTGGCCAGGCACTTTGGAGGTTTGAGCTACTCGCTGTGGATCACCGCACTCAAGGAGCGTTCATTCTATGAATCAAGCCAGTAGTTTTGGATCATCTGCAAATTTTGTCACCTCACTGCTCAGCAGATCATTTATTAATATGTTGACTAGTCCTGGTCCCACTACAGACACCACTAGATACCTGTTTCCATCCTGAAAACTGACCATTTAGTCCTACCCTTTGTTTCCTATCTTTTAACCAGTTATTGATCCACGTGAGGACCTTCCAGAGGTGAAAGTAAGCCGGTATGTTACGGTATGGGGTACTGGCAAGAGCCAGTACGCTGTGCCAGCCCAGCCCGTCTTCCCCAGGCTGGTGATTTAAAGGGTCCATGGCTCCCTGCTGTGGTCGGAGCCCCGGTCCCTTTAAATCACCTCCCAAGCCCCCCTGCCAGAGCCCCGGGGAGCAAATCACTGCCGTGGATGCTGCTCTCTCCCGCTGTGCGAACACAGAGCAGGGGCGGCAGAAGCTTCCTTACAGTGGGGGGGGCACTGTTATCCGAACTGTGGCACCCCCATGACACTCCTTCCTTAAGGACCCCCACTCACAGCACCTCTCCCCTCGAGGCCACACCCACAGAACGCCTCTTCCCCAAGACTGCACCCTTCCCCCCTCCATCATTTGTCCTAACAGCCAGCAAAGAGTGGTGTGGCCATGGCCCTCTAACCCCCCTGTTCCAGCACCCCTGACACAGAGCTAAGCAGGCAGCAGTGTGTACGTGTGTGTGTGTGTGTGACAGAGAGTGCTGTGCTGTGCTGAGCTGAGCCAGTGAGAGAAGGGGGGCTGATGTCGGGGCTGTCCCCTGCCTCAGGACTGGTTGCTTCCAGCAGCTGTCTGAACTTAGAGACAGTGTGCTGACACACACTCACTCTTCCGCAACACACACACTGTCTCTCCTCCCCACACACACATGCTCTCTACCCCACCATGCACATTGCAGTTGAAAAGCAGCTGGCAATCTAGTAGGATGCCCACGGAACAATGGGATAGAAAACTGTATCATGTGATGCTGTACCAGCCCGTGAGGCATTGCAAACCCTTCCCAAAGCACCCTGCAGCCAGTTGCACAGTGGGATAGCTACCACAATGCACTGCTCTCTGTGACCATCCAAGAGATGCTAGCATGGATGTGCTCTGGTGACACAGGATGGACATGCAACAGCTGTTCAATTAAAACAGTTTAACTAAAACCACATCACCCTTTAGTGTAGGCCTAGCATGAAAGTGAGACAAGACCCAGCTCCCTTGAAATTAAAGGACCACAACTTCCTCTGTAGTTGGCAGGACTGGAATCTGCACAGGGAGACTACAATGGATTTCTAGCCCATTGCCGTAACCACTTGGCCACAACTACTTGCTTGACATGTGGCTCTCACTGCACTCTAGTTCTGCTCTCATTGAGTGATCAATTCCAGTTGTTTCCTCAGACCAGCTTCCACAACACACACACTGCTGTGCCGTTGTGTAAGTGTGTCCATGGCTGAACAGCAAGAATTCCTGCTCCTTTCCCTTCTGGCTGGAGCACGAGGAGAGTGTGTTCGTGGTTAATGACGTTGCTGTAGCTTGTCCATTTCCTGCCTTGATCATTCAGACAGTCCCCTTCCCGTCATATCCCCAGGGCTTTGCCAGGGGGTTGGTGGCTCCTTTCTTTCCTCACCCTGGAGTAAACTCAGCTTTTTATTCCATCCTTGATGTTTCAAGGAATAACAACAGATGACCAAAGAAAGAGGTGGACAGGGTGGGTCTCAGGGGAGGGGCAGAGAGGTGTGGGCGGTGGGCAGGTCAGGCCAGGGGAGGGGGCAGAGAGATGTGGGTGGTGGGCAGGGCCGTCCTCAGGGGAGGGGTCAGAGAGGTGCAAGTGGTGGGCAGGGCAGGTCTCAGGGGAGGATCAGAGAGGTGCAAGTGGTGGGCAGGGCTAGTCTTAGGGGAGGGGGCAGAGAGGTGTGAGCGATGGGCAGGGTGGGTCTCAGGGGAGGGGGCAGAGAGGTACGAGCAGTGGGCAGGGCAGGTCTCAGAGGAGGGGTAGAGATGTGTGGGTGGTGGGCAGGGTGGGTCTCAGGTGAGGGGTCAGAGAGGTGCAAGTGGTGGGCAGGGTGAGTCTCAGGGGAGGGGATAGAAAGGTGTGGGCAGTGCGAGTCTCAGGGGAGGGGGCAGAGAGGTGTGGGCAATGAGCAGGGTGAGTCTCAGGGGAGGGGGCAGAGAGGTGTGGGCAGTGCGGGTCTCAGGGGAGGGCTCAGAGAGGTGTGGGCAGGGCAGGTCTCAGGGGAGGGGGCAGAGAGGTGCAAGTGGTGAGCAGCGTGAGTCTCAGGGGAGGGGGCAGAGAGGTGTGGGCAGGGGGGTTTCAGGGGAGGGCTCAGAGAGGTGTGGGCAATGAGCAGGGTGAGTCTCAGGGGAGGGAGCAGAGAGGTATGGGCAATGGGCAGGGTGAGTCTCAGGGGAGGGGGCAGAGAGATGTGGGCAGCAGGCAGACCTTGGGGTAGAGGGTGGAGAGGTGCGAGGAGGCCTTGGGGGAGGAGAGGAGTGAGTGAAAGGTGGACCAGCAGCCTCAGCCAAAGAGGAAGAGCAGTGGCGGGAAGTGGCCGAATGGGAGTGAGGGCAGAGCACAGGTGGGGCCTCAGAGGGAGGAGAATGAGTGAAGGGGGTGGAGTGGGGGGACAGCACCATGGTCTGGGCAGGGCTGCCCAGAGGATTCAGGGGGCCTGGGGCAAAACAATTTCAGGGACCCCTTCCATAAAAAAAAGTTGCAATACTATAGAATACTATATTCTCATGGGGGCCCCTGCAGGGCCTGGGGCAAATTGCCCCACCTGCCACCCCTCTGGGCGGCCCTGCCCTCAGCCTCTTCTTGTAACTCCTCTGTCCCCTAATAATTTTTGTTGCCCTCCCCTAAACTCTCTCCAATTTGTTTCTGTATTTGGGGAGGGCGCAAAAACTGGACGCAATGCTCCAGATGTGGCCTCACCAGTGCTGAATGGAGGGGAATAATCACTTCCCTCGATCTGCTTGCAATGCTCCTACTAACCTAGCCCAATATGACCAGTTCCCCATATTGAATGCAGACACAGCAATATTTGATAAATTGGTTCCTGTCCATTCAGGAGGTTATTTCCGACCTATTTATAAATAATGAAGATGCTCTAAGCGGAGGGGAGAGAGCTGTTCCGTCCGTGCAGTTAATCCATCTCCCCGAGAGGTGGTAGCTATGTCACTGGGGGAAGCTATGCTGGTGTATGTGCAAGCTGTGGTGTCTACATGTGTATATAAAGTTTAATCAAACCCCATTTTTAAAACCCCTGTGGTCTGGGAATAGAAAAGGAGCTCTCTGAGGCATAGCCAGTCCTTCAAAATCCTTAAGATCACTGACTTGCCTTTGTAAATGTTATGGGAGTATAGCTGAGTGGTAGAGTGCTTGACTACAGATCAAGTAGTCCTTGGTTCAAATCTAAGTGCTTCCCTTACAAACCTGTTCTTTCAATACAAGTGATTCTATTTCCAGTATGTTCAGGAGCTCCACTAAATAGGGGTCCCTGAAATGAACAGACACACTCAACACTTTCTGGTGCAAATGAATAAAAACCTAGCAAACATGTCCCTCTACTGAAATCAGTTCCAATCCTCTAAGTGTGTACGTTTCTTTTCATCAATTAAATGAAGACACATTTGCAGGTCCTTGGCCTCCATGGGCTACAATGTGCAGAAGAACAAGAACCACATCCACTTGGGAGGAATGGACTAGTTTCTATTACATTTGGTAAATAAGTTGCCACTGGGACTTAAAACTCTATTGGAGATGGACAGGAGCCTGTTACAAAAATAAAATAACCAAGATTTACCAAACTCCCTGTGACACATTCAAACCTCTCTTTGCGCACACAGTATCAATTGGGGCTCTAACAAATGTTAACCTTCCTGTAACACAGATCATTGTTCCTTGTAACTTTCAGATGCATTCAAATGGCAGCTGTTTACAGGTCATGGGCTGCTAGTTCATGAGCAGGAGCAGAGTCTCTGTAAGTTTACCAACCATAGAGCTTGTTATGTCTGCATCTAAGTAAGTGCAGAGTTATTTCAATGGCTCCTACACTGATATCTCCTGCCCCTTCTGGCTGGTTAATTGCACTATTTGGAACCTGCTCCTAAAATTGCACCCTTTCTGGGAGTGAGTCAAAACTGCCCAAGGAAACCCCATTGGGTTTCAAGGGCAGGGCAGGCAAGGAGGTGATGGGACAGCATGGGGTCATAGATCTTCTCTTTCATTGGGCCAGAGAGTGCTATTAGCATGACTGTGGGGTTCTATTCCTGGCTGTGGGAGGAAAGGGGTGTCTAGTGGATTAGAGGTGGGGGCCTAGAAGTCAAAGAGAAAACATCTCCCTTTTCAGCTTCAATGCTCATTGAACAAGAACATGGCTTCTCAGGTTTCAGAAGAGCAGTTGTGTTAGTCTGTTTCCTCAAAAAGAACAGGAGTATGTGTGGCACCCTAGAGACTAACAAATTTCTTAGATTCTGTTGCCATCATGTGGCCATTTCATTTCACTTCTTATTGTTAAAAGGTTTGGGTACTTCACACAGAAACGTTATTTCCTTGGGAAAGACGGAGAAGTGGAAGCTGCATTGATTTAATCCTCTGAAAATTAAATAAGGATTAAAATATTCCCCAGACAGCTCAGTCCCAACCGTTCTCCCTCTGCTGCCAGTGAAGCTCAGTTCTGTCCCACAGCCCCAAGAACTGCTAGGTGAAAGTCCTGGGTCTGATGTGCAGTAAGAAAAAAAAAAGATAATGGATGTACCCTATCTCCTAGAACTGGAAGGAACCATTGAATCCAGCCCCTTCCGTCATTGGCCAAACCAGACAGTCTCTACGTAAAAGAATAAATGGACACAAATCAGATGTCAAGAATTATAACATTCAAAAGCCAGTCGGAGAACACTTCAATCTCCCTGGTCACTCGATTACAAACCTAAAAGTCGCAATATTACAACAAAAAAACTTCAAAAACAGACTCCAACAAGAGACTGCTGAATTGGAATTAATTTGCAGACTGGACACCATTAAATTAGGCTTGAATAAAGACTGGGAGTGGATGGGTCATTACACAAAGTAAAACTATTTCCTCATGTTTATTTGCCCTCTACTGTTACTCACACCTTCCTGTCAACTGTTGGAAATGGACCATCCTATCACTGCAAAAAGGATTTTTTCTCCTGCTGATAATAGCTCACCTTAACTGATCACTCTCTTTATAGTGTGTATGGCAACACTCATTTTTTCATGTTCTCTGTGTGTGTGTGTATATATATATCCCTTCCTACTGTATTTTGCACTGCATGCATCCAATGAAGTGGGTTTTAGCCCAGGAAAGCTTATGCTCAAATAAATTTGTTCATTTTCTAAGGTGCCACAAGTACTCTTCCTTCTTTTTCCAGATAAATTAATGGAGATTAAGTCCATGAATGGGTATTAGCCAGGATGGGTAAGGAATGGTATCCCTAGCCTCTGTTTGTCAGAGAGTGGTGATGGATGGCAGGAGAGAGATCACTTGATCATTACCTGTTAGGTTCAGTTCTTCTGGGGCACCTGGCATTGGCCACTGTTGCCAGATAGGATGTGGGGTTGGATGGACCTTTAGTCTGACCCAGTATGGCCATTCTTATGTTTTTATGAAGGGAGGGGCAAAATCCTGTGACAGAGTTTCTCTAGTGTAGTGGTTATCACGTTTGCCTAACATGTAGAAGGTGTCTGGTTTGAAAGCAGGCAGAAACATGAGGGCTTAATTTTCCCAGCTCCTACTGGCCTGTCCCTACTGTTGTAGGAGCAGTGGTGATTTCTATGATCAAAAGGTCTCTTATACTTCCCCTGCTCCCACTTGTGTCTCCTCTCCCTCTCCGAATGCCCGTGAAGTGGCTTTACCCTTCTCGCTTCCTCCTGGACTACTCGAGGGATGAATGGGCTGGTTGAAGAGCAGAAGAGCTTCCAGGTAGACAAGGTGTCTGGGACTCTAATTAGGCAGCACTCACACACCCAGAGCATGGACACTGCCCAAGGTGGAGTGTGACCAACCAGATGCAACCAAGTCATCTCTGGTTGCAGACCATTAGGTGCAGGTCCTTAAAAGGAGAAGGGGCCATGTGCTCAGGAGAGCACTCACAAGCTTGTACCTCCAGTGAATGCCCTTTGCCCGGACCGCCTGGCCAGTGGTTCTCTGCGTTGTATTTCACTGTGCCTCAGGAAGACTTACCTTCATCGCACCGTCCATAGCTGTGCTGTGGGACACTTACCTTGCAGAATCCTGACGTGTCCAGTGCTGTGCCTGTCCTGGGAGCGTGAGTATGCAAGAGTGGGAATGTGACACTCCCCTCCTTCTTCTTTTGAGCTTAGCTGTCAGTATAATAAATGTGCTGCTTTCTGCCAAACTCTGGTGGGTCATTAGTCCTCCCTACACTTACTAGCTGGCCCAATTTTGGGTAACACCTGCGATAAACTCAACCCCAGCAGGATGGAGGGTGGTGAAATGAGCTGAGAAAAAGCCTTAGCTTCAGTATCTCCCATACGGTCCATGCTGGAGCTCTTTTTTGATTCTGGGACTGCATGGTCACCTGTGCTGATCGGTGCTCCACGCTGGGCAAACAGGAAATGAAATTCAAAAGTTCATGGGGCTTTTCCTGTCTACCTGGTCAGTGCATCCAAGTTCAGATTGCTGTCCAGAGTGGTCACAATGGTGCACTGTGGGATAGTGCCCGGAGGCCAATACCGTCGAATTGCAGCCACACTAACTCTAATCCGACATGGCAATACCAATTTCAGGGCTACTCCCCTCGTCGGGGAGGAGTACAGATATCGGTATTAAGAGCCCTTTATATCGATATAAAGGGCTTTGTTGTGTGGACGGGTGCAGGGTTAAAGCGATTTAATGCTGCTAAATTCAATATAAACTCGTAGCGTTGACCAGGCCAGTGAGAGCAGCAGGTTTCCCCTATTGTTTCTTGCACTTGTTTTCTTCACTAGCTTTTCCTCTGCCCCAAGTTGCTTGTGTTACTTGTGAGCCTGGCTAGCTCAGTTGGCAGAGCATCAGACTTTTAATCTGAGGATCCAGGGTTCAAGTCCCTAGTCAGGGGATAAGCTACTCACCAGGCTCTTGACTGTCTTTCTGGAGTCCTCTTTGATGGTAGTTTTTCTCTTCAGGAGTTTCCCTTTCCTCAGAAGGGCCTTTTTGTGTGTGGGTTTGAAGGGGCAACTTCCTGACAGCCCCTTTGTCCTTGCAGCCTGGAAGAATAAAGGCCTCTGGGCTTATAGCATGTTCCTTCCCTACACACACATACAAACATGCAGAATATCCCTAAGGAACTAGAATCACCTGCTGCTTTCCCCTTTCCTGCTGGATCCCCAAATGACAATACTCTTCAGCCTAAACCCATGTCCCCTCTTTTCCCTGTGCCCCTCAATCCCAGCCCTTAGTCCCTCCTATGCACACTGCTCCTCACTCCCAGCCAGAGCCTACTCCTCTTCACCCTTCTCCTCTGTCCCAACCCACAGCCTTCTCCTATTTCCAGTGCCCCTCAATCCAAACCCACAGCTCCTTCCTTCCCTCCAGCAGCAGGTGCTTCAGACCCCCCCTCAGGAAGATTTTCTTGCAAGGTTTCATGTATGAATCTGCATGTGGATTTTACGGTATGTTGGAAATATGTTGGGTTGCTTGCCGAAATGATCACTTTTGGCTGGTGTTGGATTCCCAGTCTCCTTGTTATTAGGGCAGGAGAAATAAAGGGTTGTTATCCTTGTTGTGTGAATCAAGGGCAGCACAACTGTACTTGGCAGACCCCAATTGAGGGACTCACTCTCAATTCAATAGCACTTGCTAGGCAGTGGACAGGGGTTCCAAAGCCAAGTGGGCTGGGGTCTGGGTCCTAATACTAAAATTTAGATGTTAGACCAACTTTAGGATAGGGTGGCTGTGGAGGGATGAGTGAGTCCCTAGACAGCACAGTGAGTACGGTGCCTTCTTATTTTCCCTCTTTTCCACCCAGGATGGTAGGTGAACTGTACAGAGGCACCTCTGGGCTTGCACTGACTAAGGACAACAGCTGTGAGTAGGGTGCAGAGAGGGGATGGCTCATGTTAAAGGACTTTTGGTTGCTGGACTTACGAACCATAGGAAGAAGGACACTGCCCAGCTTATTTGGGAGTGGGTCTTTTCCTCATGGTTTATGTTTATGTGTTGGGGCTGCTGACATGACCTTTGCTAACCCTGGGCTTACGTTGCAATGTAGACATACCCTGAGAGGGCATCTATACTGTGACAAAATCCCTGTGGCCTGTCTGGCCTGGATGATCTGATTTGGATTCCTGGGGCTCAGACTGGAGCCTAGACTCAGAGACCTTCACCCCTCGTGGGGTCTCGGAGGCTGGGCTCAAGCCCAAGGGTCTACACTGTAATTTTATAACCCTGCAGCACAAGCCCCACAAGCCTCAATCAGCTGACCCAGTGTTTGAGAATAGTGACTTGGGTGTGTTAATGGCAGTGTAGACATAATGCTAGGCTATGTCCACACTGCAATGAAACACCCAGGGCTGTCCCATGCAAGCTCAGGCTCCCAGGGCTTGGGCTGTGGGGTGGTAAATTTGCAGTGTAGACATCTTGGCTCAGGCTGAATACCGGGCTCTGGACCCCACAAGGTTGGGAGGGAGTTTAGCAAGCAAAAAAGGTAAAATGGCAGTGGAGTATTACCGTGGACTCAATGGCATTTCTCCATTGGTCTGTCTGCTTTGAGGCAGGGACAATAACACGTCCTGCTGCATTCGTTATTTCAAAGGGTGGTTTAGGATTTTCATTCTCACACACAGTGCACAAAGCAGGACTCAATCCTCGGTGGAAACTAAATGAGCTGCTCACAGATTCTGGCAGCCACAATGAGCCATTTGGTGTGAGAGCCCAGACCTGCCCCTGTCCCAGAGGGAGGGGCTCATCTGCAAGCAGCCTGGAACACTGACCTATCAGCTCTTAACTCCCAAACTTTCAGTAACTCTATTGTCAGTGCCTGTGAGTGTAATTTAAACCATAAGAACAGCCATACTGGGCTGGACCAAAAGTCCTTCTCGCTCTGTGTTTTGTCCTCTGACAGTAGCCAATACCAGGTGCCCCAAGAGTTACTCAACAAGGCATCACTGGGAGTTGAACCCAGGATCTCCTGTTTACAAAACAGGAACTTTAACCAGCTAACCCATGGTGCCTGCCTGTGGCTAAAATACAGTGTCTGCTCACACCTGACTCCCTGCCATCCCCACCGGGGCCTGATAAGCTTTGCATGTGTTTGGATTCTGCAAAGCAGAGGAGCAGGTGAGGTTTTCCTTGCAGGTTGTGTGTGTGTGAATCTTTGGCCAGGTCTGCACTACAAAGTTATTTCAGCATCATTATATTGCTCAGATGTGTGAAAAACACACAACGCTCCCTTGGTTGGCAGCTTGTGGCTGGTGTACATGCTGCAATGCCACGTCTGGCGACAAAACTGCCCTGTTTTGGTGACAAAATAAAACCACCTCGACAAGAGGCCTAGAGCTTTTTGCAGCAAACTTAAAGTGACAAATTGTCAGTGTAAATGCTGCTGGTCATTATATCACCATAACTGGCCTCCACCAATATCCCATAATGCCCACCGTGAACCTTGCCTGCTCTGCATTACTGCTACAGAGGCTGGTCCCCTCCCCTTTCATAGCTCCAGAAAGTTCTGACAGCTGAGCCGCTATCTGCACTGGGATTAGGTTGATATACTGCATTGCCAGCCTAAGTAATGTAATTACACCAACCTAATTTTGTAGTGTAAACCTGTCCAAAGAATAGCACACACACCTTGGGAGCAAAACTTCACCTGCTCCTCTGCTTTACAGAAGCCAAACACGAGCAACGTTTGTCAGGGCCCAGTGGGGATTGGTAGACAGTAGGGTGTGGGCAGACACGATGCTTTAAGTATCAGCAGGTACCATGGCTTAGGTGGTTAAAATACCTGTTTTGTAAACAGGCGATCCTGGATTCAACTCCCAGTGTTGCCACTCACGGACCAGTCACGGTAATCTATTTAACGTTGTACCCGTCCACACTACAAGGCATTTTAAATCGATTTTAAGGGCTCTTAAAATCGATTTCTGTACTCCTCCCAACGAGAGGAGTAACCCTAAAATCGATATTACTATATCAATTTAGGTTTAGTGTGGACGGAAAGTGAAGTTATTGGTCTCATTCTTTTACTGTAGCTACCCAGAGTGCACCGCTCCGGAAATCGATGGCAGCCTAGGACCATGGACGCACACCACCGAATTAATATGCCCTAGTGTGGACGCGTAAAACCGGTTTTATAAAACCAGTTTTAACAATTCCGATTGTATGCTGTACTGTAGACATAGCCTAGGGCCACGTCCACACTACAGAATAAAATCAAAATTAATAAAATCTATTTTATAAAACAAGTTTTATAAAATCGATTTTACGCATCCACACTAGGGCACATTACTTCGGTGGTGTGCGTCCATGGTCCCAGGCTAACATTGATTTCCGGAGAGGTGCACTCTAGGTCGCTCAGTAAAAGAATGGGACCAATAACTTCGATTTCCGTCCACACTAACCCTCAATCGATATAGTAATATCAATTTTAGGGTTACTCCTCTCGTTGAGCAGGAGTACAGAAATTGATTTTAAGACCCCTTAAAATCGATTTTAAGTGCCTTTTAGTGTGGACGCGTACAGAGTTTTTAATCTTTTCCACAATCTAGTTTAAGCAGGGTCGCTATGAACTCTACCCTGCCATTTGTTGGCGATCTGTTGTAAAGGCCTTTTGAGGCTGCTGTCATTTGCATGGTTCCACCCACCCTGGATTGCATGATGGGAGTGCTTGTCCAAACGGTCATTTCAGCTGCTGTGGGATCCCCAGTCTCTTTGTTATTGGGGCAGGAGTAATGCAGTGTATTTTGCTGTTCGTTTTGGATCAAGGAGAGAGTAACTGTACCTGGCATTTGAGGCCTGAGAGCTTCACCCTCGCCTGAAATGTACTCATCATTAAGGGGTCTGGGTTCCCAATGGCCAAGGTTTGTGGGAGGCTGGAATTGATGTTTGTTTGGGTCTTGCTGGACCTGGTGTGTAAAGATGGAGGTGTTTTTTAATTTCTTTAAGCTGTTGTTAGTGGTGTGGTCTTTTGTCTTAAGCTTATGCTGTTGAATTTCTTTTTTAGGGTGAGTTTAGGTTCTGAGAGGTGAAAGGTTGCTGTGTGTGTGGTGTTATGGAGTGAGGGAGCAAAGGTTGATTGCAGAGGTGGTGCATGTGCCACAAAAGCTGTGGGCGCCTGCCCTGTCCCACCATCTCTGGTCCTAGAGGCCAGAATTTGCATAAACCCACCTGCTGACCTGTGACTAAGAATTTTGCTCTGCTAACTCTTCCAGCAAAGCAGACCAAGGAAAGTGTATGCAAGCGCTGTACCACAGCCCCAGTGCTCTTTTGGGTTCCTTCCCACAGAACTTTTACTGCATACCAGTCCAGTTCCTTGCTGTTGCTTGTCTAAGAGCTGCATGCATATGCTAGACCGTACCCTGTGCTGATTCCCGACTTTTGTGCTCCATACAGCCTTTCCCATGCATGTCTCTGTGGCGCAATAGGTTAGCATGTTTGGCTGTTAACCAAAAGGATGGTGGTTTGAGCCCACCCAGGGACGGCAATGAGCCTGTGCTGCTTCCCTGAGGCCTGTAGGGATCCTCTAAAGTCCCATTTTGCTGCCTCTTGGCCTCAGTGCTTTCAGCTGGTGGCCCAAAGAGCGTGCTGGATGCCATTCAGAAACCCGTCTCCCAGCAGCTGTGCCAGAGGCTCAGGCTTAATCCTCGAGGCCGAGCACAAAATCTTTCAGCCGGGAACATTTTGCTCCCTTCCCGCCTCTGCCAAAGCAGCAAGGGAGAAGGGAACGAGACACGCCTGCTCAAAGACGCCTCGCTCCCACTTCCCTCTAGGCTGTGCAAAGCTCTTGGCCTGCCTCATGCCTCGTCAGGAAAGAGCAGAGATGCTGCCCAAGCCTGAGTCACATGCGCAGCCTGGCCTACCCTGGCTGACAGCATGCAGAGCCACACGAGTCAATGGCAGGTCGAGTCGGTAGCCTCGGCTCTTTCCCCTGACAGCCACAAAGCACTGCCTAGTGCCCTGAGAGCCTCCCTCGTGTTCTCCCGCAGCCCGCCGGGGTGGGTGGGAAAAGGGGAGCCGGAAGCACTGCAGCCTCATTCTGGGACAGGAGGCCCTTGCCACACCCAGACCTCCCTCTTGCCTTCAGCCCAGGCAGCCAGAGGTGCCAGAGAGCTCTCTGGCAGGCCACCACCTCAGATATCTCTTGCTGCTGTGCTGGTCACCGCCTTGCTGGAAGGCCCGGAGGGAAAAGAAACAAATGCACACATAGCAGAGGATGGTTTCAATCCATCGACCTCTGGGTTATAGGCCCAGCAGGCTTCCGCTGCACCACTCTGCTAGCTCTTCACAGCCCTGCCACCCGCCCGGCACAATCCAGATTAGTGCCTTACGCGCTCTTGCACTGGCAGGCGGATGCACAGGCTGCTAGGCAGCTGCCCTGGTCACAGGATTTTACAGCATCTACAGGGTAAAAGGGATCTCTTTGGGGTTTGGACCCCACTGGGAGCTGGGTAGCTAAGTGCCGGAGACGGAAGCACTTCTTAAACTGTTTTCAGTTAAGCCTTCAGCTGGTGGGGGACGAGGTTCAGCCTTGGATCCGTGTCTGCAGCAGGCAAGCGCCTCTGGCTCAATCGGCCCCCCTCGCTGTTTTAGCAGACTAAAACTCGGAGCAAACGCACACACCTTGCAAAGGAAGAGGAGCCGGGATCTCGAACAAATGTCAACATTTTATTAAGATGACCTTCAATGAAAAAAAAGGGTACGGTACAGCGTTTAGGCGCAGAAGTTTCTGGTGATCAGGGAACAACGTACAGATTACGCAAGGGGTGTGAATTTCGGTTTAAGATCGGGTGGCATAAGGAATATCTAATCTGCAATAGCCCCGACTGGGGGTAAAAGGTTAACGTACAGACACCGAGTTAGGAGGGTATGTTGTCCATGTGAGGGCTACGTTCAGGTGTGGAGTATAACGAGTGGATACAACGGTGAGGATGGATTGACCCACATTTGGTGAGTTTGAACGTTCAGTGTTTTTTAATCTTTTCCACAATCTAGTTTAAGCAGGGTCGCTATGAACTCTACCCTGCCATCTGTTGGTGATCTGTTGTAAAGGCCTTTTGAGGCTGCTGTCATTTGCATCGTTCCACCCACCCCGGATTGCATGATGGGAGTGCTTGTCCATATGGTCATTTCAGCTGCTGTGGGATCCCCAGTCTCTTTGTTATTGGGGCAGGAGTAATGCAGTGTATTTCGCTGTTCGTTTTGAATCAAGGAGAGAGTAACTGTACCTGGCATTTGAGGCCTGGGAGCTTCACCCTCGCCTGAAAAGTACTCATCATTAAGGGGTCTGGGTTCCAAAGACCCAAAGTTTGTGTGATGTAAGAATAGATGTTTGTTTGATTCTTGGATGGTCATGTTTGTGCCTGCTGGTTTTGTTTCTGGTGTGTAAAGGTAGAAGTGTTTTTGAATCTTTTTGGGTGGTTGTTAGTGCTTCAGTTGTTTGCGTTAAGCTTATGCTGTTTGATCTTTTTCAGAGTATGTTTTGGGTCTGAGAGTTAAAAGGCTGCTCTGTGTGGGGGGGGGGTGTTATGGAGTGAGGTAGCAAAGGTTGATTGCAGAGGTGGTGCATGTGCCACAAAAATTATGCCTCCCCCCCCAACTCTGGTCCCAGAGTCCAGAATTTGCATAAACCCACCTGCTGACCTGCGACTAAGAATCTGGTTTTAGAGATCGTTCGTGTGTCACAAAAGCTGTGTCACAAAAGCTGATTTCCCAAAGTCCAATCTGCTAAATTTTCTTGCTGTCCTGAGTGGTAAGGAACATTCTCCCCCAACTATGGAGATGCTTACAACATGGAAATGAAATAAAAACTCTACAGCTTATGTATGCCTAAAAAATGCATTTAGTTACTAAAGACTTTATGTCTGTGGCATAGAACCAAGTATATATTAGAAATATAAAAAGCTCTGTTTTTAATCTAGAGAGATACAAAGAACATAAAATGCACATTCAGAAATTTCACAAGGAAGCCATTGCACTAAACGCAAATATTCCTTTTCCATTTTTCTTATTTCACTACACTTGGGAACCCATGTCCCTTGCTTAATGAGTTTTATGTAGGTTCGGGTGAGTCCCAAAATCATGAACTGCTAAGTTCCGTTCTACTGTCTTTCATTCATATCACTGGAATAACTGCACTTTATTACCCCTGCCCTAATAAGAAAGAGACTGGGGATCCCACAGCAGCCGAAATGACTGTTTGGACAAGCACCCCCATCATGCAATCCAGGGTGGGTCGAATCATGCAAATGACTTCAGCCTCAAAAGGCCTTTACAACAGATCATCAACAGATGGCAGGGTAAGGTTCATAGCAACCCTGCTTACATCCTCCCCACAGCCAAGAATTGGTGGTCCTGATAAATCACATTCCCTGTTATACCAACTCATTGGTATTGAATGCGAAATTATGGCTAGCAAAAGTAGCCACCCATCTCTGCGTTGTATCATCCAGCTTAGTCCTTGTTAACACATAAATCAGTGGATTGCTCTCTGTCCACATCTGAAACTGAGCACCACACAAGTAGTCTCAAAATTTCTCAATGATGGCCTATTTCAAGACCAAGAACTGCTGGTGGTGCATGGGATAGCGAGTTTCACTATCAGACAGTCGTCAGCTGGCAAAGCCTACAGATTTACATTTCCTTCCACTTCCTGGTATGGAACTGCTCCCAGACCCTCCATACTGGCATCAGCATGCAGGATAAACCATTTGTTTGTGTTAACAAGGACTAGGACTTGCACATGAATCAGGCAAATAATTATTTCCCGTAAAGCCCTGTCACTTCTCTCATCCCGCCATGTCCCAAATGGAGAAGAGAGGAGCCCCTCCCGTGTCCCAGGCCAGGAACACCAGATTGGAGGAGAGAAGATGTTCACGACTCAGTCCAGGTTTGCTAGTGCTGCAAAGGAGAAGATTTTCTTCCTCAGTCCAGGTCAAATGGAATTGTTGTTGTAGTGGGAGAGAGATGTCTCTCATCTTTTTCTTAGATGCTGTGGTGAGAGGGGACAGGCAGAGATTTTTTTTTCCCTCTGCAGCTCACATTGCACATTTCTTTTCTGGTTTTTGCTCTAACTTGATTTCTCTCTTGCATCTCGGTTTTCTCTTTCTTGGCCTCATTCCAGAGCATTCACAGCCCAATTCTCTATCCTAACCCTGAGTGCTCTACTGCACTCTGAATGTCTCATTCTAACCCCACTTCACAGTCGGCACCTCTAGAACAAGTGCCTTCATCCCTCTGCACTCCAACTCTGTCCCATGTAGCCTCATGTAGGGTGTACTAATAATATTAATTTGGATAATTTGATGAAAATTTAATTGATTAGCTTACATGTTATTTAATTTAATTGACTTACAAACTTACATTTGCATTACTGCTATTCAAAAGATACATATGACATTATATGCAACAAAGATTTGGTTAATATACTCACGGTCTTCCTTGATAACCTGGTGGTAAGAGACACAGGACCAGCCTTGCAGTTCAGGTTTCTCAATTCTTAAGTGAAAGATGCAGTGCTTAGAAAAAGCTAGTGTTACTTAGGGTTTACTTGAATATGTTAAAGTCAAAACCTAATAAACAAAGACTAAAAACTTACGGAAACCGAACTTAGCCTAGTTCCCTTGAAACTTAAAGTTTAAGAACAAGTACAGCCTACTGATAGTACATAGAGAGAAAGGCCTGGTCCACACTACAGCATTAAATCGATTTAACGCTGTACCCGTCCAGACTACAAGGCACTTTAAATCGATTTTAAGGGCTCTTAAAATCGATTTCTGTACTCCTCCCCAACGAGAGGAGTAACCCTAAAATCGATATTACTATATCCATTTAGGGTTAGTGTGGATGGAAATCGAAGTTATTGGTCTCATTCTTTTACTGAGCTACCCAGAGTGCACCGCTCCGGAAATCGATGGTAGCCTAGGACCATGGACGCACACCACCGAATTAATGTGCCCTAGTGTGGACACGTAACGTCGATTTTATAAAACCAGTTTTATAAAACCGGTTTTAATAATTTCGATTTTATGCTGTAGTGCAGACGTGGCCAGAGTGGAGGAAGTAAGTCAGAATGATAGAGCAAAGTGCTCTAGCGAGGTGGGATACTTCTTCTATAGGGCACAAGGGCCGGAAATCCTTCCTCCTATGCCCAAATTTCATTCTTCACCCACAAAACATTAGGGTACATTTACTTCATAGGCTAGTATAGTTGTGCTTGGTGATGACATGTACATATGCACATAAATTACCTTTGTAGTGTATCTGTTAAATCTGTGGGTACAACACTGAATAAAACCCTATGCCATTCTCCATTGTCGATTGGTCTAGGTAAAGGTCTTGGACAGGCATGGGTACTTATCTATTTAAATAACATGATAAAGGTCGATTTTCCTCTCTGAGTAAAAGGTCACAATATAGATATGCTAACTTTGCCTTAGCTTAACATACAGGATATGGCCTGTAAGTTCTCGTAAGTCATGTGTCTCAGTCCCCTAATCATTTTTATTGCCCTCTTCTGTACTCTCTCCAGTTTGTCCACATCCCTTCTCATGTGCGTCCCAACCCCTAAAGTACTCATATTTCACCCCATTGGCCCCAAAATGCCGGCTTTTAATATGTAAATAGGGTGCTGCCATGGTCAAGTCACTCCCCAGCTCTCCAGCGGCGGCTGCTGGCAGAGAACAAGGTGGAAATTAGCCAGGATGTCACTCAGGCCTGGTCCACACTACAGCGTTAAATAGATTTAAACAGCGTTAAATCGATTTAACGCTGTACCCGTCCACACTACAAGGCACTTAAAATCGATTTTAAGGGGTCTTAAAATCGATTTCTGTACTCCTGCTCAACGAGAGGAGTAACCCTAAAATCGATATTACTATATCGATTTAGGTTTAGTGTGGACGGAAATCGAAGTTATTGGTCCCATTCTTTTACTGAGCTACCCAGAGTGCACCGCTCCGGAAATCGATGGTAGCCTAGGACCATGGATGCACACCACCGAAGTAATGTGCCCTAGTGTGGATGCGTAAAATCGATTTTATAAAACCTGTTTTATAAAATCGATTTTATTAATTTCGATTTTACTCTGTAGTGTTGACGTGGCCTCAGTCAAATCCCTGTGCTCCCCGCAGGTGGTATCTGAAAGCTCCAAGATGGCTCACTTCCCTTTCTCTCATCAGCTTCAGGCCCCAGGGTTGCAAATGCACAAACCAGTTGGGATTGTCCCCTGGCCTCAGAGTGTGGGGCTGCTCTGAGGGGCTGGACTTGCACACTTGGGATATTAGTGCAAAGATACAATTTCAATTTCTCTTAGAGAAATTGGAGGACAATTTATATTTGGTAAAAATCTTATTTAGGGTAAGGAAAGCTGCAGTGACAGCCTGGTTACTGGGGTGCAAAACACTTTCCTCCTGGGCGAAACAAGAAGTTAGAATTAGAAATTTACATCGTTTGTTCCAATGTTGGTACAGGTTTAATTTTGCTTCTGTGTAGGTTTGTTTCAGGCTGTGACCATTTTGGTTTATTGGGTTATTTTGGTATTTTTAGTTGGAATGGATCTTTTAATTGACAGTTGCTGGATTTGAATGGCTGACCTGCAACACCAGTTTTGACATAGTTCTGCATATTTTATACAGATTTGACCAGTAGTCAAGGCTTCAATTCCTTTAGAGGAGGTTTAATGGTCATGCTTATTTATTTGATGTTATTTTATCATTCTGCTGTAGCACACTTTTTTGATAAAATGCTGAAATTATTAATTTACAGCATTTGTTAGTTTTTATTTTTACAAAGTTTTTCATAATGTTTGGGTTTTAAATTAAGCCTTTTTTTTGTTTCAATTTTTCATTTAGGTTTTGGTTATTGATGGGATTTTCAAGAGAACTTTGGATTCAGTACTAAAATTTGGACAGATTTAGAATATTTTAAGTAAACCCTGTTTACTATTTTATTTTAATAAAGTTTGTATTGCTCTAAACCCTAGCCCAGGGGAGAGGAGATGAGCCTGGCCTTTAATTGAGAAGGAACAGAGGCATGGCCCCTGTGAAGGGTGAGGCCAGGTGATGGGGGGCCGAGCCCCCCAATTTTTTTTGTCTAGCCCATCTCAGGCCTGGTCTACACTACGCTGTTAAACTGATTTTAACAGCGTTAAATCAATTTAACGCTGCACCCGTCCACACTACACTGCTCTTTATATCGATTTAAAGGGCTCTTTAAATCAATTTCTGTACTCCTACAAAACGAGAGGAGTAACGCTAAAATCTATATTACTATATCGGATTAGGATTAGTGTGGACGCAAATCAACGTTATTGGCCTCATTATTTTACAGTAGCTACCCACAGTGCACCGCTCCAGAAATCGACGCTAGCCTTGGACCATGGGCGCACACCACCGAATTAATGTGCCTAGTGTGGAGGCGCAAAATCGACTTTATAATATTTGTTTTATAAAATCGGTTTAACTAATTCAAATTTATCCTGTAGTGTAGATGTAGCCTCAGTCCCCCACTAAAGGAGAAGAGTCTGATACCACCCCTGCTGGTCACTGAGTGTCACTGCTGCTCCATGGGAAACATGCTCTGTGCCTTACCCAGACTGGTGGGAAACACACTCTGTGCTTTACCGTGACTGGTCCGTGGGTGTCACTGCTCGTAGAGGGCAGACACATGCTGTGCATTACATCACCTGACCAGTGGGTGTCACTGCTGTATCAAGCGAAACACCTTCTATGCATTACCCTGAATCACCACGAGGTGTCACTGCTGCTCCAAGGGAAACATACTCTGTGTGTTACCCTAATTGGCCACTGGGTGTCACTGCTGCACCCAGAAAAACACCTTCTGTGCATTACTCTGACTGCCCACTGGGTGTCACTGCTGCTCCAAGGGAGACATAAGAACGGCCAGACTGGTTCAGACGCAAAGTCCATCTAGCCCAGTATCCTCCTGTCTTCTGACAGTGGCCAGTGCCAGGTGCCCCAGAGGGAATGAACAGAGCAGGGAATCATCAAGTGATCCATCCCCTATTGCCCATTCCCAGCTTCTGGCAAACAGAGTCTACAGGCGCCATCCCTGCCCACCCTGGCTAATAGCCCTTGATGGATCTATCCACCATAAACTTATCTAGTTCTTTTTTGAACCCTGTTATAGTCTTGGCCTTCACAACATGCTCTTGCAAGGAGTTCCACAGATTAACTATGCAACTGCCCTGAGTTTACCCTCCCCCCCTTCCCTGGCCAGGTTGTATATGGAAAAGAGGATGAGGAGAGCCATGATGTGTCTGTCAGTGGCTGGTGCCTCAGTTTCCTCTAGGCAGCAGTGCTGCAGGCTCCTTTGGTCTGTGCCCATGCAACTGTGTCTGGGGAAGGGGGAATAGAGGCTCATGCTTCCCAGCCCCACGCCACACCCCCAGCAGCTGGGGAATCCAGGCCAAATTTAACCCTGGTAGCTGGGCTGGGATTTGCCTGGGCTGGGGTAGGGCTGGGGAGGAATTGGGAGGGAGACAGATGCACCTGCTGTGAGGGAAGATCCTCCCATTCCCTGCCAACCCCCTTCACTCTTTGCAGCACAGCACCCCCTAGCATTTCTTTCTCTTTCATGGGAGCAAAAGAAGGGCAAATCAGAGGAGTGAGTGGCCAGGGTCTGAACAGGGGGTGGAAATTGACTGGTCGGGGGGTCAAGTAGCTGGAGGCAGAGTTACGAGAGGGACTGAAGGCAAAGTCAGGGAGAGGGGATGGAGCCGGAGTTAAGCCCAGAGGTAGGCGCTGCCAAAGGGTTAAACACTGGCACAGGCAGGGGCAGAGGGGTAACAGTTATCCCGGTGGGCTGAGACTCCAGTGTTTGCTAACATGGGTAGGGGGGTGCAGAGGGCTTTTTTATTTCCTCTCTCACAGGCAGCACCTCTCAG
>NW_022060119.1:0-195057 GCF_007399415.2 Gopherus evgoodei
CCCCCCCCGCAACGTCCTGCTCTTCCTGCAGGAGCAGGTGAGACCCCGGGACCGCCCCCCCCATCCCAGCCTCTTCCTGCCGTCCAGCCTCTGGACCCCCCCCTCCCCCTCCGTCCCCGGAGGGGCCCTGCCTGCCGGGCTCCTCCTCCCCCCCCACCCCACCCCCGTCCCTGGAGGGGCCCTGCCTGCCGGGCTCCTCCTCCCCCCCCACCCCACTCCGTCCCTGGAGGGGCCCTGCCTGCCGGGCTCCTCCTCCCCCCTCCCCCCCCGTCCCTGGAGGGGCCCTGCCTGCCGGGCTCCTCCTTCCCCCCCCCCCCCGTCCCTGGAGGGGCCCTGCCTGCCGGGCTCCTCCTTCCCCCCCCCCCCGTCCCTGGAGGGGCCCTGCCTGCCGGGCTCCTCCTTCCCCCCCCCCCTCCGTCCCTGGAGGGGCCCTGCCTGCCGGGCTCCTCCTTCCCCCCCCCCCCCGTCCCTGGAGGGGCCCTGCCTGCCGGGCTTCTCCTTCCCCCCCACCCCCCTCCGTCCCTGGAGGGGCCCTGCCTGCCGGGCTTCTCCTCCCCCCCCCACCCCCCTCCGTCCCTGGAGGGGCCCTGCCTGCCGGGCTCCTCCTCCCCCCCCCACCCCACTCCGTCCCTGGAGGGGCCCTGCCTGCCGGGCTCCTCCTTCCCCCCCCCCTCCGTCCTGGAGGGGCCCTGCCTGCCGGGCTCCTCCTTCCCCCCCCCCTCCGTCCCTGGAGGGGCCCTGCCTGCCGGGCTCCTCCTTCCCCCCCCCTCCGTCCCTGGAGGGGCCCTGCCTGCCGGGCTCCTCCTTCCCCCCCCCCCCTCCGTCCCTGGAGGGGCCCTGCCTGCCGGGCTCCTCCTTCCCCCCCCCCCCCGTCCCTGGAGGGGCCCTGCCTGCCGGGCTCCTCCTTCCCCCCCCACCCCCCTCCGTCCCTGGAGGGGCCCTGCCTGCCGGGCTCCTCCTTCCCCCCCCACACCCTCCGTCCCTGGAGGGGCCCTGCCTGCCGGGCTTCTCCTTCCCCCCCCACTCCGTCCCTGGAGGGGCCCTGCCTGCCGGGCTCCTCCTTCCCCCCCCCCCCCCACTCCGTCCCTGGAGGGGCCCTGCCTGCCGGGCTCCTCCTTCCCCCCCCCCCCCCACTCCATCCCTGGAGGGGCCCTGCCTGCCGGGCTTCTCCTTCCCCCCCCACCCCCACTCCGTCCCTGGAGGGGCCCTGCCTGCCGGGCTTCTCCTTCCCCCCCCACCCCCACTCCGTCCCTGGAGGGGCCCTGCCTGCCGGGCTCCTCCTTCCCCCCCCCACCCCCACTCCGTCCCTGGAGGGGCCCTGCCTGCCGGGCTCCTCCTTCCCCCCCCCCACCCCCACTCCGTCCCTGGAGGGGCCCTGCCTGCCGGGCTCCTCCTTCCCCCCCCCACCCCCACTCCGTCCCTGGAGGGGCCCTGCCTGCCGGGCTCCTCCTTCCCCCCCCACCCCCACTCCGTCCCTGGAGGGGCCCTGCCTGCCGGGCTCCTCCTTCCCCCCCCACCCCCACTCCGTCCCTGGAGGGGCCCTGCCTGCCGGGCTCCTCCTTCCCCCCCCACCCCCACTCCGTCCCTGGAGGGGCCCTGCCTGCCGGGCTCCTCCTTCCCCCCCCCCCACTCCGTCCCTGGAGGGGCCCTGCCTGCCGGGCTCCTCCTTCCCCCCCCCCCACTCCGTCCCTGGAGGGGCCCTGCCTGCCGGGCTCCTCCTTCCCCCCCCCACACCCTCCGTCCCTGGAGGGGCCCTGCCTGCCGGGCTCCTCCTTCCCCCCCCACACCCTCCGTCCCTGGAGGGGCCCTGCCTGCCGGGCTCCTCCTCCCCCCCCCCACTCCGTCCCTGGAGGGGCCCTGCCTGCTGGGCTCCCCCCCCCCCCCGCACCAGGCCCGCGGCCCTGTGGAAAGGATTTGGGGGTGGCAGCGGATCCCAAGCGAAATACGAGGAGTCAAGGCTCCGCTGGGGGGGCAGGGGGAGCTGGCCTGGTTCTGGGCTGTAATTCTGCCTGGGCCCAGGGCTGGCCCCACGGGGGGAGCAGAGAGCTCAGCCCAGACTCCAGCTTCTTCAGTGGGAGAAGAGAGGGCTGGGGGTGGCACTGGGGGAAGTTCCTGTTCGGGGGGCAAAGCGCTGGGGGGGGGGTCTCCTTGTCAGGGATGGGCTAGTGAGACTCAGTCCTAGACAGCCCCTCGAGGTCCTTTCCAGTCCTACGTGTCTGTCCCACTCTGGGGGTCCCCTTACCTGGCCCCCTGAAATACACTGAGCCCCACATGGTCCCAGGGCGCCCCCTCTTCTGTCCTCTGGGGGGTCCTTCTGCCTGGCCTCTGGGCCCCCAAAGATTCCTGTCTCCCTGCCCCAGTGAACCCCAGAACACCACTGTCCCCCCACAATGCCCTTACCCCGCTGTGCTCATGGGGCTCAGCCTGGGGGTTCTGGCCCCAGGCAGCAGCTGGGGTACGTCCACCTGTTGCCGGGGGGCTGTGGGGGAGCCCACCAACTGCTGGGGTGTCTGGAGTCCCCACCTTCCTGGGGGCTATGGGGGCAATTGCCTTGGCAGGGGGCAGCCCCTGAACTCAGCTGGGACCCTGTCACTGGGGGGGGGGCAGGGGGCTCTGTAAGGGGAAGTGAGCCCAGCCCCCCTGTCATGTGATCAGTGACTGAGTTCCCTTTGAGATTGCAGCTTCTGTGTGCCCCCCCCGCCCTATGGGGAGGGAGCTGGGCCTGGGGGGGGAGCCTCAAATAACCTCCCTTAACTCCCTCTTCTGCCCCCCAGCTCAGCCTGGAGGATTTCACAGCGTATGGGGGGGTCTTTGGCAACAAGCCTGACAGCGCCTTCCCCAGCCTGGAGGTGAGCAAGTGGGCTGGGGGCCCTGGGGGGGCTGGGAGGGGGCTAGGTGGTGAGGGGATCTCGGGGGGGGGCTGTAGGTGGAGGGGTGGCAGGATCTGCATGGTGGGGTAAGGAGCCCTGGGGGGGCTGTGGGTCAGTAGTGGGTTGGCTCTGAGGGGGCTGGGGGTGAGGAGTTCTGAGGGGGCTGTGGGTTGGTAGTGGGGGGCCCTGGGGGGGCTGTGGGTCGGGGGTAAGGAGCTCTGAGGGGGCTGTGGGTCAGTAGTGGGGGGCCCTGGGGGGGGTTGTGGGTCGGGAGTAAGGAGCTCTGAGGGGGCTGTGGGTTGGTAGTGGGGGGCCCTGGGGGGGCTGTGGGTCGGGGGTGAGGAGCTCTGAGGGGGCTGTGGGTTGGTAGTGGGGGGCCCTGGGGGGGCTGTGGGTCGGGGGTAAGGAGCTCTGAGGGGGCTGTGGGTCAGTAGTGGGGGGCCCTGGGGGGGGCTGTGGGTCGGGGGTAAGGAGCTCTGAGGGGGCTGTGGGTTGGTAGTGGGGGGGCCCTGGGGGGGCTGTGGGTTGGGGGTGAGGAGCTCTGAGGGGGCTGTGGGTCAGTAGTGGGGGGCCCTGGGGGGGCTGTGGGTTGAGTGTCGGTCCCAACTCTTCTCCCCCCCCACAGCGCGCCCTGGCAGGGGCCCCCTCGACCCTGGTGCTCCCGGCGGTGCAGGGGGCGGCGGCTGCCGGGGTCCTGGGGCTGCTGGAGGAGAATCTGGGGCTGAGCCCCCTGAACGTGGAGCCGGGCACCTTGCGGGAGCTGGGCCTGAACGCCAGCCAGCCGGCCCTGCTGCTGGTGCGCCTGCCCCCCGCTGCCGGGTACGTGCCCCCCGCCTGCCCCACATGCCCCCCCAGCCGGCCCTGCTGCTGGTGCGCCTGCCCCCCGCCGCCGGGTACGTGCCCCCCGCCTGCCCCACATGCCCCCCCAGCCGGCCCTGCTGCTGGTGCGCCTGCCCCCCGCTGCCGGGTACGTGCCCCCCGCCTGCCCCACATGCCCCCCCAGCCGGCCCTGCTGCTGGTGCGCCTGCCCCCCGCTGCCGGGTACGTGCCCCCCGCCTGCCCCACATGCCCCCCCAGCCGGCCCTGCTGCTGGTGCGCCTGCCCCCCGCCGCCGGGTACGTGCCCCCTGCCTGCCCCACATGCCCCCCCAGCCGGCCCTGCTGCTGGTGCGCCTGCCCCCCGCCGCCGGGTACGTGCCCCCCGCCTGCCCCCTGCCTGCCCCACATGTCCCCCCAGCCGGCCCTGCTGCTGGTGCGCCTGCCCCCCGCTGCCGGATACGTGCCCCCCGCCTGCCCCACATGCCCCCCCAGCCGGCCCTGCTGCTGGTGCGCCTGCCCCCCGCTGCCGGGTACGTGCCCCCCGCCTGCCCCACATTCCCCCCCAGCCGGCCCTGCTGCTGGTGCGCCTGCCCCCCGCCGCGGGTACGTGCCCCCCGCCTGCCCCACATGCCCCCCCAGCCGGCCCTGCTGCTGGTGCGCCTGCCCCCCGCTGCCGGGTACGTGCCCCCCGCCTGCCCCCTGCCTGCCCCACATGCCCCCCCAGCCGGCCCTGCTGCTGGTGCGCCTGCCCCCCGCTGCCGGGTACGTGCCCCCCGCCTGCCCCACATGCCCCCCCAGCCGGCCCTGCTGCTGGTGCGCCTGCCCCCCGCTGCCGGGTACGTGCCCCCCGCCTGCCCCACATGCCCCCCCAGCCGGCCCTGCTGCTGGTGCGCCTGCCCCCCGCCGCCGGGTACGTGCCCCCCGCCTGCCCCACATGCCCCCCCAGCCGGCCCTGCTGCTGGTGCGCCTGCCCCCCGCTGCCGGGTACGTGCCCCCGCCTGCCCCCTGCCTGCCCCACATGCCCCCCCAGCCGGCCCTGCTGCTGGTGCGCCTGCCCCCCGCCGCCGGGTACGTGCCCCCTGCCTGCCCCACATGCCCCCCCCAGCCGGACCTGCTGCTGGTGCGCCTGCCCCCCGCCGCCGGGTACGTGCCCCCTGCCTGCCCCACATGCCCCCCCAGCCGGCCCTGCTGCTGGTGCGCCTGCCCCCCGCCGCCGGGTTCGTGCCCCCCGCCTGCCCCACATGCCCCCCCAGCCGGCCCTGCTGCTGGTGCGCCTGCCCCCCGCTGCCGGGTACGTGCCCCCCGCCTGCCCCACATGCCCCCCCAGCCGGCCCTGCTGCTGGTGCGCCTGCCCCCCGCTGCCGGGTACGTGCCCCCCGCCTGCCCCACATGCCCCCCCCGCCGGCCCTGCTGCTGGTGCGCCTGCCCCCCGCCGCCGGGTACGTGCCCCCCGCCTGCCCCACATGCCCCCCCAGCCGGCCCTGCTGCTGGTGCGCCTGCCCCCTGCTGCCGGGTACGTGCCCCCCGCCTGCCCCCTGCCTGCCCCACATGCCCCCCCAGCCGGCCCTGCTGCTGGTGCGCCTGCCCCCCGCCGCCGGGTACGTGCCCCCTGCCTGCCCCACATGCCCCCCCCAGCCGGACCTGCTGCTGGTGCGCCTGCCCCCCGCCGCTGGGTACGTGCCCCCTGCCTGCCCCACATGCCCCCCCAGCCGGCCCTGCTGCTGGTGCGCCTGCCCCCCGCCGCCGGGTACGTGCCCCCCGCCTGCCCCACATGCCCCCCCAGCCGGCCCTGCTGCTGGTGCGCCTGCCCCCCGCCGCCGGGTACGTGCCCCCCGCCTGCCCCACATGCCCCCCCAGCCGGCCCTGCTGCTGGTGTGCCTGCCCCCCGCTGCCGGGTACGTGCCCCCCGCCTGCCCCCTGCCTGCCCCACATGCCCCCCCAGCCGGCCCTGCTGCTGGTGCGCCTGCCCCCCGCCGCCGGGTACGTGCCCCCTGCCTGCCCCACATGCCCCCCCCAGCCGGCCCTGCTGCTGGTGCGCCTGCCCCCCGCCGCCGGGTACGTGCCCCCTGCCTGCCCCACATGCCCCCCCAGCCGGCCCTGCTGCTGGTGCGCCTGCCCCCCGCCGCCGGGTACGTGCCCCCTGCCTGCCCCACATGCCCCCCCCAGCCGGACCTGCTGCTGGTGCGCCTGCCCCCCGCCGCCGGGTACGTGCCCCCTGCCTGCCCCACATGCCCCCCCAGCCGGCCCTGCTGCTGGTGCGCCTGCCCCCCGCCGCCGGGTACGTGCCCCCCGCCTGCCCCACATGCCCCCCCAGCCGGCCCTGCTGCTGGTGCGCCTGCCCCCCGCCGCCGGGTACGTGCCCCCCGCCTGCCCCACATGCCCCCCCAGCCGGCCCTGCTGCTGGTGTGCCTGCCCCCCGCTGCCGGGTACGTGCCCCCCGCCTGCCCCCTGCCTGCCCCACATGCCCCCCCAGCCGGCCCTGCTGCTGGTGCGCCTGCCCCCCGCCGCCGGGTACGTGCCCCCTGCCTGCCCCACATGCCCCCCCCAGCCGGCCCTGCTGCTGGTGCGCCTGCCCCCCGCCGCCGGGTACGTGCCCCCTGCCTGCCCCACATGCCCCCCCAGCCGGCCCTGCTGCTGGTGCGCCTGCCCCCCGCCGCCGGGTACGTGCCCCCCGCCTGCCCCACATGCCCCCCCAGCCGGCCCTGCTGCTGGTGCGCCTGCCCCCCGCTGCCGGGTACGTGCCCCCCGCCTGCCCCCTGCCTGCCCCACATGCCCCCCCAGCCGGCCCTGCTGCTGGTGCGCCTGCCCCCCGCCGCCGGGTACGTGCCCCCCGCCTGCCCCACATGCCCCCCCAGCCGGCCCTGCTGCTGGTGCGCCTGCCTCCCGCCGCCGGGTACGTGCCCCCCGCCTGCCCCCTGCCTGCCCCACATGCCCCCCCAGCCGGCCCTGCTGCTGGTGCGCCTGCCCCCCGCTGCCGGGTACGTGCCCCCTGCCTGCCCCCTGCCTGCCCCACATGCCCCCCCAGCCGGCCCTGCTGCTGGTGCGCCTGCCCCCCGCTGCCGGGTACGTGCTCCCTGCCTGCCCCACATGCCCCCCCATCCGGCCCTGCTGCTGGTGCGCCTGCCCCCCGCTGCCGGGTACGTGCCCCCCGCCTGCCCCACGTGCCCCCCCAGCCGGCCCTGCTGCTGGTGCGCCTGCCCCCCGCTGCCGGGTACGTGCCCCCCGCCTGCCCCACATGCCCCCCCAGCCGGCCCTGCTGCTGGTGCGCCTGCCCCCCGCTGCCGGGTACGTGCCCCCTGCCTGCCCCACATGCCCCCCCAGCCAGCCCTGCTGCTGGTGCGCCTGCCCCCCGCTGCCGGGTACGTGCCCCCCGTGCGCCCCACACCCCGCCTGCCCCACATGCCCCCCCAGCCGGCCCTGCTGCTGGTGCGCCTGCCCCCCGCTGCCGGGTACGTGCCCCCCGTGCGCCCCACACCCCGCCTGCCCCCCGCCCCGCGTGCCCCCCGAGCCGGCCCTGCTGCTGGTGCACCTGCCCCTCGCTGCCGGGTACGTGCCCCCCGCCTGCCCCCTGCCCCGCGTGCCCCCCCCATCCGGCCCTGCTGCTGGTGCGCCTGCCCCTCGCTGCCGGGTACGTGCCCCCCGTGCGCCCCGCCCCCTGCCTGCCCCACATGCCCCCCCAGCCGGCCCTGCTGCTGGTGCGCCTGCCCCCCACTGCTGGGTACGTGCCCCCCGCCTGCCCCCTGCCCCGCGTGCCCCCCCCAGCCGGCCCTGCTGCTGGTGCGCCTGCCCCCCGCTGCCGGGTACGTGCCCCCCATGCGCCCCACACCCCGCCTGCCCCCCGGCCTGCCCCCCGCCCCGCGTGCCCCCGCAGCCGGCCCTGCTGCTGGTGCGCCTGCCCCCCACCCCGCATGCCCCGCAGCCGGCCCTGCTGCTGGTGCGCCTGCCCCCCGCCACCGGGTACATGCCCCACGGCTGCCCCACGCCCCGCGTGCCCCCCCAGCTGGCCCTGCTGCTGGTGCGCTGGCCCCCCGTGCCTGCCCCCCGCTGCCTGCCCTGCGTGCCCCCCCCAGCTGGCCTTGCTGCTGGTGCGCCTGCCCTCCACTGCCGGATACGTGCCCCCCACACGCCCCCCCAGCTGGCCTTGCTGCTGGTGCGCCTGACCCCCGCTGTCGGGTATGTGCCCCCCGTGCGGCCCCCCTGCCTGCCCCCCACTGCCGAGTATGTGCTCCACGCGCGTGGCCCTCCCCGGCCGGCCCTGCTGCTGGTGTACCTGCCCCATGTTGCTGGGTACGTGCCCTGCCCACCCCCAGCCTGGCCGTCTGCCCCATGCTGCTGGGTACGTGCCCCATGTTCTCTCCTCCTCCCTCCCCCCCCCGCCGGCCTGGCCTGCTGCCCTGCACTGCCCAGGTCTGTGGCCGCGGCTCCGAGTTCACCCCCTGATGTGCTGCTTTTCATATCAGTTCCAGCCTCATGGCCCCCAAGGAGGTGCTGATGAGCAATGGTGAGTCTGGCTCCCCAGGGCCCCTTCCCTACCCCAGAACCTGGGTCCTCTGCCCCCCACGGCTGGGTCTCCCCCCTCGCACCCAGGGTGCCCCCCATGGGCTGGATCTGTCCCCCTGCCCCCCATGGGCTGGATCTCCCAGCTTCCCTGCATACCCAGAGTCCCTCCCCCCAGTGCTGGGTCCTCCCCATTTCCCCCCGAAGTGCCCTGCTTGGTGTGGAGAGCATCCCCTCCACAGCCCCTGGGGTAGGGTGGGTCAGTGCTTGTTAGCTGGGGGGCACAGTGGGGCTGGGCTGTTAACCCCGACATGTCTGTCCCAGATGAGATCATCGGGCAGGTGCTCAGCGCCCTGAAGGAGGAGGATGTGCCGTACACGGCGCTGCTGACGGCTGGAGCCCCCTCCCGGGTATGTCTCTTCCCCCCCGCCTCCCCCAGCCAGGGTGCCCCTCATGGAAACATCCCCCTGCTGACCCCCTCCCAGGGTATGTCCCATCCACACTGGCCACACCCCCAGCGTCATGCTGTGGTACCCCCCTGGGTCCCCCCAGCTCTCACCCAGCCCTCTCCTCAGGTTCTCCGGGACGTCTCTGGGGTGGCCCCCGGGCGAGTGGGCCGCCAGCTGCTGCAGAAGCCGAGCCCAGCACCAGCGCAGCACCCCCCGGTGCGGTACCCGCTGACGGGCGAGCCCCAGATCCTCTTCTGGGCCCAGAACTTTTCTGTGGTCCAGGGCAGCAAGTGGGTCGACCTGACGCCCCAGACATTCGGGGCCGAGGCCTCCGTTGATGTGAGCGGCTCGTTCTGGAGCTCCAACGAGTCTTGGTGAGAGTGGGCCTGTGTTCGGAGTGAGGGGCACTGCAGTGGTGGGGGGGCCTAGGCTTGGGCTAGTCGGGGGGGGGTTGGGAGTGAGGGGCACCGGCAGGGCTGGGCTGGCAGGGGCTGCGGGTCAGGAGTGAGGGGCACCGGCAGGGCTGGGGGGGGCAGGGCTGGGCTGGCAGGGGCTGCGGGTCGGGAGTGAGGGGCGCCGGCAGGGCTGGGCGAGCGGGGGCTGGGGGTCGAGAGTGAGGGGCGCTGGCAGGGCTGGGCGAGCGGGGGCTGGGGGTCAGGAGTGAGGGGCGCTGGCAGGGCTAGTGGGCAGGGGCTGGGGGTCGGGAGTGAGGGGCCTGGGCAGGGGCTGGGGGTCGGGAGTGAGGGGCTGGGCGAGCCGGAGCTGGGGGTTGGAAGTGAGGGGTGCCGGCAGGGCTAGGGGGCAGGGGCTGGGGGTTGGGAGTGAGGGGCGCTGGCAGGGCTGGGGGGCAGGGGCGTCGGGAGTGAGGGGCGCTGGCAGAGCTGGGGGGCAGGGGCATCGGGAGTGAGGGGCACTGGCAGGGCTGGGCGGGCAGGGGCTGGGGGTCGGGAGTGAGGGGCGCTGGCAGGGCTGGGGGGCAGGGGCATCGGGAGTGAGGGGCACTGGCAGGGCTGGGCGGGCAGGGGCTGGGGGTCGGGAGTGAGGGGCGCCGGCAGGGCTGGGCGAGCGGGGGCTGGGGTTGGGAGTGAGGGGCGCTGGCAGGGCTGGGCGAGCGGGGGCTGGGGGTCGGGAGTGAGGGGCGCTGGCAGGGCTGGGCGAGCGGGGGCTGGGGGTCAGGAGTGAGGGGCGCTGGCAGGGCTAGTGGGCAGGGGTTGGGGGTCGGGAGTGAGGGGCCTGGGCAGGGGCTGGGGGTCGGGAGTGAGGGGCTGGGCGAGCCGGAGCTGGGGGTTGGAAGTGAGGGGTGCCGGCAGGGCTAGGGGGCAGGGGCTGGGGGTTGGGAGTGAGGGGCGCTGGCAGGGCTGGGGGGCAGGGGCGTCGGGAGTGAGGGGCGCTGGCAGAGCTGGGGGGCAGGGGCATCGGGAGTGAGGGGCACTGGCAGGGCTGGGCGGGCAGGGGCTGGGGGTCGGGAGTGAGGGGCGCTGGCAGGGCTGGGCGAGCGGGGGCTGGGGGTCGGGAGTGAGGGGCACTGGCAGGGCTGGGCGGGCAGGGGCTGGGGGTCGGGAGTGAGGGGCGCTGGCAGGGCTGGGCGGGTGGGGGCTGGGGGTCGGGAGTGAGGGGCGCTGGCAGGGCTGGGCGTCGGGAGTGAGGGGCGCTGGCAGGGCTGGGCAGGTGGGGGCTGGGAGTGAGGGACGCTGGCGGGGCTGGGGGGCAGGGGCTGGGGGTCGGGAGTGGGGGGCACCGGTGGGGCTGGGGGGCAGGGGCTGGGGGTCAGGAGTGGGGGGCACCACTGGGGTCACTTTCTCTGTCCCCCTATGCAGGCTGGTGCTGAAGTATGCCAACGTTCTGGGGTCCCCTCTGACAGCCACGTGAGTTGGGGGGCGGGGGGGCTGGCTAGGCCTGGGACAGATGTGGTGTCTTTTGGGGGGTCAGGGGGTGACATGCAAGGGGCGGAGCCTGGGGAGTGGGGTAAGTGGGGGGAGGCTGATGGTGTCTGGGGTGGGGGGATCATTTGGTGATTGTGGGTTCTGTTCATTCCCTCTGGGGCCCCCAGCGTTGGCCACTGTCAGACCTTTGGCCTGACTCAGGGTGGCTTGTTCTTATGCTGGCCCTTGGGGGTTTGGGGGGGTCTGGCCCTCAGGTGGCTTTGGGGGGCCTGGCTGGGGCATGTCTGGATGAGCTGTCCCCCCCCTCACCCCCCCAGCTTCCACATGACCAGCTGGCGGTTTCCTGTCTCGGGCCGGGACTGGTTCCAGCTGAACCGCCTGGAGCTGGCGACGCCCTCGGCCAGCCCCACTGTGTTCAACGCCTCGCAGGTGACGGCCCCCAGCAACTACTCCTGGCGCTGCGCCTACCTCAGCAGCCTGCCGGGCTTCGGGGCTGGCCTCCTGCCCCACGGCCCCGGCCCCAGCTGGGGGGTGCTGCTCCAGGACGTGCAGGTACTGGCTGGGATGCCTGGGGTGGAGGGGAGTTGGGAACCCATGGGGAGGCGGGCTGGGGCAGGAGCAGTGGAGGGGTCTGGGGGCCCATGGGGAGGGGGGCTGGTGCTGGGAGCCCAGGGGTGGGGAGGGGGGCTGGGGCGGGAGCAGGGGAGGGGGCTGGGAGCCCAGGGGTGGGGAGGGGGGCTGCGACCCTGGCTTTATCTAACCTCCTGCCCCCCCCCCCCCCCCCAGCTGCAGGGGTTCAATGTGCCGGGCCTGCAGTTCTCCTACGCCAGCGACTGCGCCGGGTTCTTCGCGCCGGGCACCTGGATGGGGCTGCTCACGGCCCTGCTGCTCGGCGCCATCTTCGCCTGTGGCCTCCACGTGCTGCTGGCCCTCAAGACCATGGACCGGTTCGACGACCCCAAGGGGGCCACCATCGCTGTGCCCCAGGGCGAGTAGGGCGGGGCTGGGCCCTGCCCCCCCTGCAGCTGGGAAACCCTGGGTCTGCACTGGGGCCTCAGCTGTGCCCCCTCCGGCGGGGATCCCCCAGGCTCTGTACCCCCTTCTATTCTGCCTCCTGACACCCAGCCCTGGGCCCGGCTGCCCCCCTCCGGCGGGGATCCCCCAGGCTCTGTACCCCCTTCTCTTCCTCCTCCGCTGACACCCAGCCCTGGGCCCGGCTGCCCCCCTTTGGCGGGGATCCCCCAGGCTCTGTACCCCCTTCTATTCCCCCTCCGCTGACACCCAGCCCTGGGCCCGGCTGCCCCCCTCCGGCGGGGATCCCCCAGGCTCTGTACCCCCTCCTCTTCCCCCTCCGCTGACACCCAGCCCTGGGCCCGGCTGCCCCCCTCCGGCGGGGATCCCCCAGGCTCTGTACCCCCTTCTCTTCCTCCTCCGCTGACACCCAGCCCTGGGCCCGGCTGCCCCCCTCCGGCGGGGATCCCCCAGGCTCTGTACCCCCTTCTCTTCCCCCTCCGCTGACACCCAGCCCTGGGCCCGGCTGCCCCCCTCCGGCGGGGATCCCCCAGGCTCTGTACCCCCTTCTCTTCTGCCTCCTGACACCCAGCCCTGGGCCCGGCTGCCCCCCTCCGGCGGGGATCCCCCAGGCTCTGTACCCCCTTCTCTTCCCCCTCCGCTGACACCCAGCCCTGGGCCCGGCTGCCCCCCTCCGGCGGGGATCCCCCAGGCTCTGTACCCCCTTCTCTTCTCCCTCCGCTGACACCCAGCCCTGGGCCCGGCCCCCCCCTCCGGCGGGGATCCCCCAGGCTCTGTACCCCCTTCTCTTCTGCCTCCTGACACCCAGCCCTGGGCCCGGCTGCCCCCCTCCGGCGGGGATCCCCCAGGCTCTGTACCCCCTATCTTCCTCCTCCGCTGACACCCAGCCCTGGGCCCGGCTGCCCCCCTCCGGCGGGGATCCCCCAGGCTCTGTACCCCCTTCTCTTCCCCCTCCGCTGACACCCAGCCCTGGGCCCGGCCCCCCCCTCCGGTGGGGATCCCCCAGGCTCTGTACCCCCTTCTCTTCCCCCTCCGCTGACACCCAGCCCTGGGCCCGGCTGCCCCCCTCCGGCGGGGATCCCCCAGGCTCTGTACCCCCTTCTCTTCCCCCTCCGCTGACACCCAGCCCTGGGCCCGGCTGCCCCCCTCCGGCGGGGATCCCCCAGGCTCTGTACCCCCTTCTCTTCTCCCTCCGCTGACACCCAGCCCTGGGCCCGGCCCCCCCCCTCCGGCGGGGATCCCCCAGGCTCTGTACCCCCTTCTCTTCTGCCTCCTGACACCCAGCCCTGGGCCCGGCTGCCCCCCTCCGGCGGGGATCCCCCAGGCTCTGTACCCCCTATCTTCCTCCTCCGCTGACACCCAGCCCTGGGCCCGGCTGCCCCCCTCCGGCGGGGATCCCCCAGGCTCTGTACCCCCTTCTCTTCCTCCTCCGCTGACACCCAGCCCTGGGCCCGGCTGCCCCCCTCCGGCGGGGATCCCCCAGGCTCTGTACCCCCTTCTCTTCCCCCTCTGCTGACACCCAGCCCTGGGCCCGGCTGCCCCCCTCCGGCGGGGATCCCCCAGGCTCTGTACCCCCTTCTCTTCCTCCTCCGCTGACACCGAGCCCTGGGCCCGGCTGCTCCCCTCCGGCGGGGATCCCCCAGGCTCTGTACCCCCTTCTCTTCTGCCTCCTGACACCCAGCCCTGGGCCCGGCTGCCCCCCTCCGGCGGGGATCCCCCAGGCTGTGTACCCCCTTCTCTTCTCCCTCCGCTGACACCCAGCCCTGGGCCCGGCTGCCCCCCTCCGGCGGGGATCCCCCAGGCTGTGTACCCCCTTCTCTTCGCCCTCCGCTGACACCCAGCCCTGGGCCCGGCTGCCCCCCTCCGGCGGGGATCCCCCAGGCTCTGTACCCCCTCCTCTTCCCCCTCCGCTGACACCCAGCCCTGGGCCCGGCTGCCCCCCTCCGGCGGGGATCCCCCAGGCTCTGTACCCCCTTCTCTTCCCCCTCCGCTGACACCCAGCCCTGGGCCCGGCTGCCCCCCTCCGGCGGGGATCCCCCAGGCTCTGTACCCCCTTCTCTTCTGCCCCCCCCCACTGGGGGCTGCTCCCTTATTTATTGGGGCCCCCGGCCCCCCCTTGAATAAATCGTGTCTGGCCCAGCTGCTGTGTCCGTCCCTCTGTCTGGGGCCTGGGACTCCTTTCTCTGGCGGAGGGATCTGGGAGAGAAATGAAGCTACTTCGTTCTGCGGCGGAGGGAGACGCGCTCGGGGGCGGGGGCCTCACGCAGGCTGGGAACTCATTTATCCGCGGAAGGATCTGCGGCAGGGACTCGCTTCACCGTGGAGCCGGGTCAGCTTTGTTCGGCGGAGGGATACGGCGCTTTGGTTGGGATGTCGGCTCTTCCGGGGCGGAGGGTTCCGACCTGGGGCGGTGAACAGCCCTGACCGGGCCTTGCCCGCCGGCGGGGGGGGTCGAGCGCCTTTGCCGGAACTCGTTTCCTGGCGGAGGGATTCGGGGTGTGGTAGGTGCAGCTGGGACTCGTTTCCAGGCGGAGGGATAGAGTGAGGGCGGTGCTGCGACCCTGCCTGGCTCCGCGCGGGTCGGGGGGAGGCAGCTCCGGACCCGCCGCTATGGACGAGGCCTACGACGTGATCGTGCTGGGCACCGGGCTGAGCGTGAGTCGGGGGGGCCCTGCGGCCCCGCAATGCAACCTCCCCTTGCACCCTGGGGTGGAGGACCCCCCATTGCAACCTCCCCTTGCACCCTGGGGTGGAGGACCCCCCCTTGCAACCGCCCGATTGCAACCCCCCCTTGCACCTGGGGGGCAGGACCCCCCTTGCACCCTGGGGTGGAGGACCCCCCCTTGCAACCGCCCCATTGCAACCCCCCCTTGCACCTGGGGGGCAGGACCCCCATTGCAACCCCCCTTGCACCCTGGGGTGGAGGACCCCCCCTTGCAACCGCCCCATTGCAACCCCCCCTTGCACCTGGGGGGCAGGACCCCCCATTGCAACCCCCCTTGCACCCTGGGGTGGAGGACCCCCCCATTGCAACCTTCCCTTGCACCTTGGGGTGGAGGACTCCCCCCTTGCAACCGCCCCATTGCAACCCCCCCTTGCACCTGGGGGGCAGGACCCCCATTGCAACCTCCCCTTGCACCCTGGGGTGCAGGACCCCCCCCTTGCAACCTCCTTATTGCAACCCCCACTTGCACCCTGGGGGGCAGGACCCCCATTGCACCCCCCCATTGCAACCCCCCCCTTACACCCTGGGGGCAGGACCCCCATTGCAACCCCCCCCTTGCACCCTAGGGGGCAGGACCGCCATTGCAAACCCCCTTGCAACCCCCTTACACCCCAGGGTGCGGGACCGCCCTGCGGCCCGCCAATGCAACCCCCCATTGCAACCCCCTTTGCACCCCAAAATAGGGGACTCCCAGTCCAACCCCCCCATTGCACCCCGGGGTATGAGACCTCCCTGTGGCCCCCCCAAGACACCCCCTTGCACCCAGGGGTGTGGGGCACCCCCAGTGCAACCCCCTTGCACCCCAGGGTGTGGGACCCCCCTGCAGCCCACCAATGCAAGCCCCCCTTGCACCCCAGGGTGCAGGACCCCCATTGCAACACCCCCTTGCACCCGGGGGGCAGGACCCCATTGCAACCTCCCCTTGCACCCCGGGGTGTGGAACTACCCTGCAGCCCCTCAATGCAACCCCCCATTGCAACCCCCTTGTACCCTGGGGTGCAGGACCCCCCTGTGGCCCCCAATGCACCCCCCTTACACCCCGGGGTGCAGGGGACTCCCAATGCAACCCCCCCATTACACCCCGGGTATGGGACCCCCTGCAACCCCCCAATGCACCCCCTTGCACCCTGGGGTGTGGGGGACCCCCAGTGCAACCCCATTGCACCACAGCGTGTGGTACCCCCCTGCGGCCCCTCAATGCAACCCCCGTTGCACCGCGGGGTGCGAGACCCCCCTGTGGCCCCCCAGTGCAACCCCACTTGCACCCTGGGGTGTGGTGCCCCCCAATGCAACCCACCAGTGCACACACCCCTTGTACCCTGGGGTTTGGGATCCCCCTGTGGCCCACCAATGCAACCCCGCCTTGCACCATGGGGTGCGGGACCCCCATTGCAACCCCCCATTGGATCCTGGGGTACTAGACCCCCCTGCGGCCCCCCAATGCAATCTCCTAATTCAACCTCCCTGTGCACCCTCGGGTGCGGGACCCCCCTGCAGCCCCCTAATGCAACCCCCATATTGCACCCCGGGATGTGAGACCTCCCTGCAACCCCCCGTTGCACCCTGGGGTGTGGGGCCCCCCTGCGGCCCCCCAGTGCATCCCCCCATTGCACCCTGGGGTGTGGGACCCCCATTGCAACCCCCCAGTGCACCTTGGGATGCGGGACTCCCCTGCGGCCTCCCGATGCAACCCCCCAATGTGCCCCCTTGCACCCCAGGGTGTGGGACCCCCTGTGGCCCCCCATTGCACCCCCTTGCACCCCAGGGTGCACGGGACCCCCAATGCAACCCCCCATTGCACCCTGGGGTGTGGGGCCTCCCTGCGGCCCCCCAATGCATCCCCCCATTGCACCCTGGGGTGTGGGACCCCCATTGCAAAACCCCAGTGCACCTTGGGATGCGGGACTACCCTGCGGCCCCCCAATGCAACCCACCAATGCACACACCCCTTGCACCCTAGGGTGTGGGCCCCCCTGTGGCCCACCACTGCAAGCCCCCATTGCACCCTGCGATGTGGGACCCTCTGCGGCCCCCCCAATGCAACCCCCCATTGCACCCCGGGGTGTGGGACCCCTCTGTGGCCCCCCAATGCAAACTCCCCTTCACCTTGGGGAGCAGGACCCCCCCTGCAGCCACCCTATTGTACCCCCCCAATGCAGTCCTCCACTGAACCTCCTGTGTGTCCTGTACATCCCCCTTGGCAGCTCTGGCACAGCCCCCCATTGCAGTCCCTAATGTCCCCCTCTGCAACTCCCCTGCTGCACCCATCTCCAGGCACCCTGCTAGACCCCCCCATTGCAACCTTTGCTCCCCCCCGTGGCTCCCTCCTCCCTCCCTCCAGTGTCCCTCAGCCCCCCATGGTAGTACCTCCCTGTCCCCCTTTGCGTCTCCTCCTTATGCTCCCCTAGGCACCCCAGCCCAGGTACCCGACTAGATTCTTATCAGAACCTCCCCCATTGTGCTCCCTGCTCCGTGCACCCCCCCCTTCTCCCTCCCTAACCCATCACCCATCCTTCAGCCCCCACCTGTCCCCCAGTGCACCCTGACCCCCAACACCCTGCAAAAGGGGTACTCCCTCCATTTATCCCCCCACTGCATCTTTGCCAAGGGAGGGGTGGGAAGTGACCCACCCCAGCTCACCCTGCATCAGCTCCTCCAGGATCACAGAGCCCCCACCTTCCCTGCAGTGCACAGCAGGGTGCAGCCCCCCCATGTGCTGGCCCCTTGCACGGGCCAATGGGGCCATGAAGTCTCCCCTTACCACCCCCACCCAGGTCTTGGCAGCTGGAGGCCTCTTCCCTTTGCACCCCAAAGCTGCCTCCTCGATAGTTACTAACCCCCCCAGGGCACCCACTACAGCTGGGTTGTCCCACGCCTGCCATTGCACCCCAACTGTAACCCTTGTCCCCCTCCAACATCCCAGCTCCTGCCGCTGCATCAGCTACCTCCAGCCCCACACAGCTTCCTGCCCCCTAGAGGGAAAGGCCCAGAGCCCCATTCCCTGCTCCCCCCCACCGCCCCGGCCAGGTGGGGTCCCCGGCGGCTCTGGCACTGACCCCTCCCCTGCCCCCCAGGAATGCATCCTGTCGGGGATCATGTCGGTGAACGGGAAGAAGGTTCTGCACATGGACCGGAACCCCTACTATGGCGGGGAGAGCTCCTCCATCACCCCCCTGGAGGAGGTGAGGGGCTGGGCCTTGGGGTGATGGGGGGGCAGAGGGGAGTGGGTCTCAGGGGGGCTGATTTGGAGGGATGGGCCCCAGCGGAAGAGGGTTTGATGGGGGACTCGTTCAAGATGGGGTCTATTTCGGGGGGGCATGGGGGCTTTAGAAGGACAAGGTTTGAGGTGGGGGCTGGTTTGGGGGTGCAGGGGACTCATCAGGAAGGAGCCTGGGGGAGAGTTCCCCAAGGGGAGGATGTGGGGGGCAGGCGCCTGGGACAGGTGGCTCTAACTCTCTCCCTCCCCTCCCTCCCAGCTGTATAAACGCTTCGGGCTCCCCGAGGGGCCCCCTGAGTCCATGGGGCGCGGCCGGGACTGGAACGTCGACCTGATCCCCAAATTCCTCATGGCCAACGGTAAGGGGGGGCTAGGAGAGCGGGGGGCCTCAGATGGGAGGGGAGTTGTGGTTTTGGGGAGCTCGTGCGGGGCCGGGGGAGGGGTGAGGTGTCGCTCTACCCCCCCCCTCACCGTGGTCCCCCTGCCCCCAGGCCAGCTGGTGAAGATGCTGCTGTACACGGAGGTGACTCGGTACCTGGACTTCAAGGTGGTGGAGGGGAGCTTCGTCTACAGGGGGGGGCAGGTACACAAGGTGCCCTCCACCGAGACCGAGGCGCTGGCATCCAGTGAGTGACCCCCCACTACCCCCCCAAGGGGTCCCTCCCCGCAAGGGAACCCCCCCCACTGCTCTGGGGACCCCCTTCTGTCCATCCCCCCAGGACTGGGCTGAGTTAGTGCCCCCTTGCAAGGGGGTCATGCTCTCTGACCCCCCCGTGGCCCCATCCACCGGGAGATGAGTGAGCCCCCCCAGCCGGGTTTTCTCCCCCTCCCCCGTGCCCTCTGGCCACCCCCCCGCAGATCTCATGGGAATGTTCGAGAAGCGCCGGTTCCGGAAGTTCCTCGTCTTCGTGGCCAATTTTGACGAGAACGAGCCCCAGACACTGGAGGGGGTCGACCCCCATAGGACCCCCATGCGGGACGTGTACGAGCACTTCGACCTGGGGCAGGACGTGATCGACTTCACGGGCCACGCGCTGGCCCTGCACCGCACCGACAAGTGAGTCGTGCTCCGGAGCCGCTCCTGGGGGGCCATGCCCAGTCCCCCCCCGCGTCACGGACCTGCAGCGAGTCCCAGGGCAGGCGGATGCCCCCCTCGCCGTGGCTCTAAAGCTCTGCCTGGCGCTTTGACCCCCAGCGGGTCCCCAGGGGTTGCCCCAAACGTCCACGCAACGGGCGTGGCCATTGTCTCCTGGGGGGCCCAGCCCTTGCCAGTCGGGCACCTCTGGGTCTCTGCAAAGATCAACCCCCCCCACCCCGCCTAGTTAGCCATGCAGCTTGTGGGGAAACTGAGGCAGTCACACTGTTCATATGAAATATGAAACCTCTTGACCTGCCCCAGACTCCCCCCACCCCCTAGCTCTGCTGGTGCCCCTCACTCCCGACCCGCAGCCCCAGGCCTGGGCCCCCCTCAGCTCGTCTCTCTCCACAGTTACCTGGACCAGCCCTGCATAGAGACCATTAACCGGATCAAACTGTACAGCGAGTCGCTCGCTCGCTATGGGAAGAGCCCCTACCTCTACCCGCTCTATGGGCTGGGGGAGCTGCCCCAGGGGTTCGCCAGGTGAGTTGGGGGGCAGAGAGCTCGGAGGCGTCGGGCGGGACCCGATGGGAGGCGTGGAGGGGGCAGAGAGCTCGGAGGCGTCGGGCGGGACCAGATGGGGGGGCAGAGAGCTCGGAGGCGTCTGGCGGGACCCGATGGGGGGTGTGGGGGGGCAGAGAGCTCGGGGGCGTGGGGCGGGACCCGATGGGGAGCGTGGGGGGGGCAGAGAGCTCGGAGGCGTCGGGCGGGACCCGATGGGGGGCGTGGGGGCGGCAGAGAGCTCAGGGGGTGTCGGGCGGGACCCGATGGGAGGCGTGGGGGGGGCAGAGAGCTCGGAGGCGTCGGGCGGGACCAGATGGGGGGCGTGGGGGGGGCAGAGAGCTCGGAGGCGTCGGGCGGGACCCGATGGGGGGCGTGGGGGGGGCAGAGAGCTCGGGGGCGTCGGGCGGGACCAGATGGGGGGTGTCGGGGGGGCAGAGAGCTCGGGGGCGTGGGGCGGGACCCGATGGGGGGTGTCGGGGGGGGCAGAGAGCTCGGGGGCGTGGGGCGGGACCCGATGGGGGGCGTGGGGGGGGCAGAGAGCTCGGGGGCGTCGGGCGGGACCCGATGGGGGGCGTGGGGGGGGCAGAGAGCTCGGAGGCGTCGGGCGGGACCCGATGGGGGGCGTGGGGGGGGGCAGAGAGCTCGGAGGCGTCGGGCAGGACCCGATGGGGGGCGTGGGGGGGGCAGAGAGCTCGGAGGCGTCGGGCGGGACCCGATGGGGGGCGTGGGGGGGGCAGAAAGCTCGGGGGCGTCAGGCGGGACCCTATGGGGAGGTGGGGGGGCAGAGAGCTCGGAGGCGTAGAGCGGGACCCGATGGGGAGGGCGTGGAGGGGGGAAGAGAGCTTGGGGGGCGTCGGGCTGGACCCGGTGGGGGGCATGGGGGGGGGCAGAGAGTTCGGGGGGCATCGGGCGGGACCCGATGGGGAGGGCGTGGAGGGGGCAGAGAGCTCGGGGGGCGTCCGGCAGGACCCGATGGGGAGCGTGGGGGGGGCAGAGAGCTCGGGGGGCGTCGAGTGGGACCCGATGGGCGTGTGGGGGGCAGAGAACTCGGAGGGCGTCGGGCGGGACCCGATGGGTGGCGTGTGGGGGGCAGAGAGCTCGGGGGGCGTCGGACGGGACCCGATGGGGGGCGAGGGGGGGCAGAGAGCTCACGTGGCATCTGGCAGGACCTGATGGGGGGATGTGGGGGGGGGGGCAGAGAGCTCAGGGGGCATCTGGCGGGACCCAGTGGGGGGCGTGGGGGAGGCAGAGAGTGGGGGGGCGACGGGCAGGATCTGATGAAGGGGTGTAGGGGGGGGCAGAGAGCTCGGGGGCATCTGGCGGGACCCGATGGGGGGCATGGGGGAGGCAGAGAGATCAGGGGGGCGCCGGGCAGGACCCGATGAGGGGCGTGGGGGGGGCAGAGAGCTCGGAGGCGTCGGGCGGGACCTGATGGGGGGCGTCGGGGGGGGGGCAGAGAGCTCGGAGGCGTCGGGTGGGACCCGATCGGGGGTGTGGGGGGGGGCAGAGAGCTCGGAGGCGTCGGGCGGGACCCGATGGGAGGCATCGGGGGGGGGCAGAGAGCTCGGAGGCGTCGGGCGGGACCTGATGGGGGGCGTCGGGGGGGGGGCAGAGAGCTCGGAGGCGTCGGGCGGGACCCGATGGGAGGCGTGGGGGGGGCAGAGAGCTCGGGGGCGTCGGGCGGGACCCGATGTGGGGCCTTGGGGGAGGCAGAGAGCTTGGGGGCGTGGGGCGGGACCCGATGTGGGGCCTTGGGGGGGGCAGAGAGCTCGGAGGCGTCGGGCGGGACCCGATCGGGGGCATGGGGGGGGGGCAGAGAGCTCGGGGGCGTCAGGCGGGACCCTATGGGGGGGTGAGGGGGCAGAGAGCTCGGAGGCGTCGAGCGGGACCCGATGGGGAGGGCGTGGAGGGGGGAAGAGAGCTTGGGGGGCGTCGGGCTGGACCCGGTGTGGGGGGGGCAGAGAGTTCGGGGGGCGTCGGGCGGGACCCGATGGGGAGGGTGTGGAGGGGGCAGAGAGCTTGGGGGGTGTCGGGCTGGACCCGGTGGGGGGCGTGGGGGGGGCAGAGAGTTCGGGGGGCATCGGGCGGGACCCGATGGGGAGGGTGTGGAGGGGGCAGAGAGCTCGGAGGCGTCGGGCGGGACCAGATGGGGGGTGTGGGGGGGGCAGAGAGCTCGGAGGCGTCTGGCGGGACCCGATGGGGGGTGTGGGGGGGGGCAGAGAGCTCGGGGGCGTGGGGCGGGACCCGATCGGGGGCGTGGGGGGGGCAGAGAGCTCGGGGGCGTCTGGCAGGACCCGATGGGGGTGTGGGGGGGCAGAGAGCTTGAGGGGGTGCCGGGCGGGACCCGATGGGGGCGTGGGGGGGGCAGAGAGCTCAAGGGGGTGCCGGGCAGGATCCGATGGGGGCATGGGGGGGGCAGAGAGCTCGAGGGGCGTCTGGCAGGACCCGATGGGGGCATGGGCGGGGCAGAGAGCTCAAGGTGGTGCCAGGCAGGACCCGATGGGGGTGTGGGGGGGGCAGAGAGCTCGGGGGGCGCCGGGCAGGACCCGATGGGGGCGTGGGGGGGGCAGAGAGATCGGGGGGCGCCATGCAGGACCCAGTGGGGGGCGGCGCCTGGTCTCCAAGGTCTCTGCCCCCCCAGGCTCAGCGCGATCTATGGAGGCACCTACATGCTGAACAAGCCCGTGGACGAGATTGTCATGGAGAACGGGCGGGTCGTGGGGGTCAGATCAGAGGGGGAGGTGAGTGGGAGGGGCAGGGGGGAGACACCCCCGGCCCAACACACACAGTGATTTTGGGGGGTTCCCCACTAGGTCCCCCGTTAAATCTGAAGGGGGACTTGTGGTCTCCATCAGTGTCCCCTCCCTGGGATATCGGGGGCCTGGCTTGCCCCATAGGTGCTGGGTTTGGGGCGCCTCTTCCCTGGGGATGGGGGCTCAAGGCCAACCCCCAGTGGCTGCCCCCAGTTCTCCTTCCCAGAGGGAGGGGTTGCCTGTCCCCTCCTGGCCCGGTTCCTGGCTCTGCGCTGGGGAACCCCTTGGGGGGGGGGGTCGCTGTACCCGGGGGGGGAGGGGGAGCCGGGCTGCGTGTTTCCAGCTGTCTCTCGGCTCAGGCCTGGGGCGGGGGCTGAATTCCTGTCCCCCCAGGTGGCGCTGTGCAAACAGCTGATCTGCGACCCCAGCTACGTGCCCGAGCGAGTTCGCGGGGCCGGCCGCGTCGTCCGTGTCGTCTGCATCCTGAGCCACCCGATCCGTGGGACCAGCGAGGCCAGCTCCTGCCAGATCATCCTGCCCCAGAACCAGCTGGGCCGCAAGTCGGGTCAGCGCCAGGGGGCTGGGTCCGTCCCTGGGAGCCTCCCACCCCCTGTGACATCACACGGGGCAGAGCCGGGGCGGGGCGGGTCTGTCCCTGGGAGCCTCCCACCCCCTGTGACATCACACGGGGCAGAGCCTGGGGGGGGGGGGCTGGGCCTGTCCCTGGGAGCCTCCCACCCCCTGTGACATCACACGGGGCAGAGCCGGGGCGGGGCGGGTCTGTCCCTGGGAGCCTCCCACCCCCTGTGACATCACACGGGGCAGTGCGGGGGGGGGGGGCTGGGCCTGTCCCTGGGAGCCTCCCACCCCCTGTGACATCACACGGGGCAGAGTCGGGGGGGGCGCGGTGGGTCTGTCCCTGGGAGCCTCCCACCCCCTGCGACATCACACGGGGCAGAGTCGGGGGGGGCAGGGCGGGTCTGTCCCTGGGAGCCTCCCACCCCCTGCGGCATCACACGGGGCAGAGCCTGGGGGGGGGGGCGGCGCTGGGCCTGTCCCTGGGAGCCTCCCACCCCCTGTGACATCACACGGGGCAGAGTCGGGGGGGGGGCTGGGCCTGTCCCTGGGAGCCTCCCACCCCCTGTGACATCACACGGGGCAGAGCCGGGGCGGGGTGGGTCTGTCCCTGGGAGCCTCCCACCCCCTGTGACATCACACGGGGCAGAGTTGGGGGGGGGCAGGGCGGGTCTGTCCCTGGGAGCCTCCCACCCCTGTGACATCACACGGGGCAGAGTCGGGGGGGCAGGGCGGGTCTGTCCCTGGGAGCCTCCCACCCCGTGCGGCATCACGCGGGGCAGAGCCGGGGCGGGGCGGGTCTGTCCCTGGGAGCCTCCCACCCCCTGTGACATCACATGGGGCAGAGTCGGGGGGGGCAGGGCGGGTCTGTCCCTGGGAGCCTCCCACCCCGTGCGGCATCACGCGGGGCAGAGCCGGGGCGGGGCGGGTCTGTCCCTGGGAGCCTCCCACCCCCTGTGACATCACATGGGGCAGAGTCGGGGGGGGGCAGGGCGGGTCTGTCCCTGGGAGCCTCCCACCCCCTGCTGCATCACACGGGGCAGAGCCTGGGGGGGGGGCGGCGCTGGGCTTGTCCCTGGGAGCTTCCCACCCCCTGTGACATCACACGGGGCAGAGTCGGGGGGGGGCAGGGCGGGTCTGTCCCTGGGAGCCTCCCACCCCGTGCGGCATCACGCGGGGTAGAGCTGGGACGAGCGGGCTGAGCCACAGGGGTGGGACACAGTGCTGGCGGGGGGGCCGGGTCAGCACACTGAGGGCCCCACAGGTGTGTACATGTGACTCGGTAACAGCGGGGATGTCGCCCGACTGCATTTCCTCGTCTCCCTGGCCCCTCGTTAACTGGGCAGCCTCTGGGGGAAACTGAGGCACACCCACGATTTCTACGAAGCCTCACCACCCGTTCCACCCACACACACACCCCAGATATCTACGTCTGTCTGGTTTCCTGGGCCCACAACGTGGCTGCGCCCGGGAAGTTCATTGCCATTGTCAGCACCACGGTGGAGACGTCGGAGCCGGAGCAGGAGGTGGAGCCAGCACTGCAGCTTCTGGAGCCCATCGACCAGAAGTGAGGCCAGGGGGATAGGGAACCGGGTGAAGGGCTGGGAATTGGCGGGGGAATAGGGCAAGGAGGGAATTCGGGAGCCTGGAACCCCTTTGGGGTTCTGACGGGGTCCCTGGGGTGCAGCCCCCCAAACCCACACCCTGGGCCGGCCAGGAAAGGTGTCTGTGGGCATCTCCCAGCCCCTGTCACGGCCCTGTGCAGGCCCACGGGACGATAACTCCCAGGAGACCTGGACTCGCCCCACGACTTTGTACCAAACACACGATTGGTGATTGAGGAGGGCCCAGGGTGTTCCCTGAGGTGCAGAGCCGCCAGGCGGGGGATAGGGAAATTCTGCTTTGCGAGGTGAGCTGGAAAGTGGAGGAGGGAGGAGCTGGGTGGGTAAAGACCTCGGGGTGGGGGAGATGAGCTGTGACTCCCCCTCTCCCCTCTTTCCCGGCAGGTTTGTGGCCATCAGTGACTTGTACGAGCCCATGGATGATGGCACAGAAAGCCAGGTGAGTGCCCCTGCAGGGAATTCCCGTCCCCTCCCCCTCCCTTGTGGGACGTCCCATCTCCCTCCCCCCTTGCTAGGAGCTGTTGGAGGGGGGAGCAGGGGAGAGTGGCAAAATATGCATATGATACAAAACTCCGATGGCGAAGAGCTACAAGGGGATCTCACAAAACTGGGTGATTGGGCAACAAAATGGCAGATGAAATTCAATGTTGGTAAATGCAAAGTGGTGCATGTTGGAAAACACCATCCCAATTATACATATAAAATGGTGGGGGCTAAATTAGCTTTACCGGAGGGGGTCACGGTGGAGAGTTCTCTGAACACATCCACTCAATGTGCAGCAGCAGCCAAAAAAGTGAAGAGAGCGTTGGGAATGATTAGGAGAGGGAGAGACGATAGGACAGAAGGTATCATGTTGCCTCTGTCTAAATCCCTGGTCCACCCACACCTTGATACTGCGGGCAGACATGGTCACCCCATCTCAGAAAAGAGATACTGGCATTGGAAAAGGTTCAGAAAAGGGCATCCAAAATGATTCGGGGTCTGGAACGGCTTCCGTATGAGGAGATTAATAAACCTGGGACTCTTCAGATGGGAAAAGAGGGGAGTAAGGGGGGATATGACAGAGGTCTATAAAATCAGGACTGTGTGGAGAAGGTAAATAAGTGTTGTTTACTACTTCTCCTAACACAGGAACTAGGGGTCACCAAATGACATGAATAGGCAGCAGGTTTAACACAAACACAAGGAAGTATTTTTCGCAATGCACAGCCAACCTGTGGAACTCCCTGCCAGGGGACGTTGTGAAGGCCAAGACCGTAACAGGTTCAAAATGGACCTAGCTAAGTTCGTGGAGGACAGGCCCATCAGTGGCTATTAGCCAGGGCAAGCAGGGATGGTGTCCTGAGCCTGTGTGCGCCAGGAGCTGGGAATGGGTCACTTGGTGATTCCCTGTTCGGTTCACTCCCTCTGGGGCACCTGGCATTGGCCGCTGTCAGCAGACAGGACACTGGACTGGACGGACCCTGGGTTTGACCCAACCTGGTGGTTGTCATGCTGCACTGGGGTGTCCCATGGGCTGGGGGTATCATGGTGCTGATGGCAGGGGGAGCAGGGAAGGGGGCGAGTGCAAACTCATCACCACCCCAGGCGACACCATGTTCATCTCCTCTCTCCCACCCCAGATTTTCTGCTCCCGGTCGTATGACGCCACCACCCACTTCGAGACGACCTGTGACGACATCAAGAACATTTACCGGCGCATGGTCGGCGCCGCCTTTGACTTTGAGAGCATGAAACGGCACCAGAGCCACGTCTTCGGGGAGGATGAGCAGTGACACCCCCCTGCTGGGGCCAGCTGGGACCTGCCCCCCCCCCCCCCGCCCAGCACAGGGATCAGCTGTGACTTCTTCCCCATCTGCACCAGGACGAGTCCCCCCCCTCCTCCCGGGCCAGCTGTGACTCTTCCCCCCCATCCTCTGGGACCAACCCCCCCTACACACACGCACCAATCCAGTACCTCCCAAAGTACCAGGAACAGCTGTGACCCATTACCCCCAAATCCCCCCACCCCACAGCTGCTGCCCCAAGCAGGGACCAAGCCTGGCACTACCCCAACCCCCCGCTGGAGGAAGCTCTGTAGGGCACTTCTAAGGCCTGGAAGACTTCCCCCCCACATCGGGGAGGGGCGGGGGAGATGTCTTGGGTGGGGGGTCACCCCACTCCCCCAAAGCTGGTCAGTTTCCCATGTCCGCCCCCCACATTAGCCATGTAGGGGGGCAGTGCTTCCCCCCCCAGCACCTGCTGCTCACTGTAATTTATTTTAAGTTATAAATACTGGATCAGGGCCAAGAGGGGGAGAAGAGCTGGGGGGGTACTGCAGCCCCTGTTTGGGAGGGGGCTCTGGCTGGGGTGTGCCCCCCTGGACCCCCTGTGGTCACTGTTTAACAATGTCCCCCTCTCCCCCCGCTCAATTGTGTCCAGGCAATAAAGTTACTTTAGTCAACCATGCTCCTGCCTCCTGGGGGCGGGGTGGCTGATACTCAGCACATGGGGGGATACCTGGGTCAGGGGGGCAATGTGGCACATGTGGGGTACCTGGCATGTGAGGGGGGGTGTAGCACAAGGGGAGAATGGCTGATACCTGGCATGTGGGGGGGGGTATCTGGGTTGGGGGGGTGATGCTGGCACATGGGGGGAATGGCTGATACCTGGCACATGGGGGGGGTGTATCTGGGTTGGGGGGGTGATGCTGGCACATGGGGGGAATGGCTGATACCTGGCACGTGGGGGGGTGTATCTGGGTTGGGGGGGTAATGCTGGCACATGGGGGGAATGGCTGATACCTGGCACGTGGGGGGGGGGGGTGTATCTGGGTTGGGAGAGTGATGCTGGCACATAGGGGGAATGGCTGATACCTGGCACGTGGGGGGGGGTGTATCTGGGTTGGGGGGTGATGCTGGCACATGAGGGGAATGGCTGATACCTGGCACGTCGGGGGGGGTGTATCTGGGTTGGGAGAGTGATGCTGGCACATAGGGGGGGTGTATCTGGGTTGGGGGGGTGATGCTGGCACATGGGGGGATGTATCTGGGTTGGGGGGGTTATGCTGGCACATGGGGGGTACCTGGGTCAGGGGGGTGATGTGGCACATGGGGGGGTACCTGGCACGTGAGGGGGGGGTGTATCTGGGTCGGAGGGGCTTAGCACATGGGGAGAATGGCTGATACCTGGCATCGGGGGGGATGCTGGCACATGGCGGGGGGCTGATATCTGCCACGGGGTGGACAGTAACCCACGGGAGAGCAACTGGAGGGGGGGCAGGACCCACAGCCCCATTACTCCCCGCCAGGTTGCTGGGGCGGCAGGGGCACTTCAATCCATTCTGAAGCACTTAGAGGAAAGTGATCAGGAATAATCAGCATGGATTCACCAAGGGCAAGTGCTTGACTAACCTAACTGCCTTCTATGAGGAGATAACTGGCTCTGTGAATGAGAGGATAACAGTGGATGTGTTATTCCTTGACTTTAGCAAAGCTTTTGATACGGTCTCCCACAGTGTTGCCGGCAAGTTAAAGAAATCTGGGCTGGATGAATGGACTATAAGGTGGATAGAAAGCTGGCTAGATTATCGGACTCAGCGGGCAGTGATCAACGGCTCCATGTCCAGTTGGCAGCCGGTATCAAGGGGAGTGCCCCAAGGGTCGGTCCTGGGGCCGGTTTTGTTCAATATCTTCATTAATGATCTGGAGGATGGTGTGGGCTGCACCCTCAGCAAGTTCACGGATGACACTAAGCTGGGGGGAGAGGTAGATACGCTGGAGGGTAGGGATAGGGTCTAGAGGGACCTAGACAAATTAGAGGACTGGGCCAAAAGAAATCTGACGAGGTTCAACAAGGACAAGTGCAGAGTCCTGCACTTAGGACGGAAGAATCCCCTGCACCGCTACAGGCTGGGGACCGAGTGGCTAGGCGGCAGTTCTGCAGAAAAGGACCTGGGGGTTACAGTGGACAAGAAGCTGGATATGAGTCAGCAGTGGGCCCTTGTTGCCAAGAAGGCTTAGGCATTTTGGGCTGTATAAGTAGGGGCATTGCCAGCAGATCGAGGGACGTGATCATTCCCCATGATTCGACATTGGTGAGGCCTCATCTGGAGTACCGTGTCCAGTTTTGGGCCCCACACTACAAGAAGGACGTGGAGAAATTGGAAAGAGTCCAGCGGAGGGCAACAAACATGATCAGGGGGCTGGAGCACATGACTTAGAGGAGAGGCTGAGGGAACTGGGATTTTTTAGTCTGCAGAAGAGAAGAACGAGGGGGGATTTGATAGCTGCTTTCAGCTACCTGAAGGGGGTTCCAAAGAGGCTGGAGCTCGGCTGTTCTCAGTGGTGGCAGATGGCAGAACAAGGAACAATGGTCTCAAGTTGCAGTGGGGGAGGGTCTGGGCTGGCTCACAAGGGGGGGGGGGTCTAAGCTGGCTCCTGGGGGGGTTCTAGGGTGGCTCGGGGGGGGGGTTCTAGACTCACTCAGGGAGGGTCTGGGCTGGCTCACAAGGGGGGGGTCTAAGCTGGCTCCTGGGGGGGTTCTAGGGTGGCTCGGGGGGGGGGGGACGGTTCTAGACTCAGGGAGGGGCTGGGCTGGCTCCTGGGGAGGGGTTCTAGGCTCGCTCACGGGGGGGGGGGCTGGGTGAGGGTAGTGACCCCCCTCCAGCTCTTCCAGCCCTGATTTTCGGTCTGAAAGGGGCGGAGCCTGGCGGAGCCCCGCCCCCGCCTTGCGGTGACCGCTCGCTCCCGGCAGCCTCTGCGGCGCGCTCCGGCCCCGCACGCATTCATTTGCATAACGGGGCGGGGCGAGGCTGCGGCTGCGCCGCGTCACTCGGCGGACGGCGCGTGTGGATGACGTCACGGCAGCTGGTTGCTGCGGAGCGTCTGCGGGTTCGACTGCGAACGTCGCCGGGACCCCCGACGTGACCCCCCAGCTGCGCTGCCCCCTGGCCCCCACCCCCCCCAGCTCCTGGAACCCCGGGACCCTCCCCAGTTCCACCCCCCGGGACGCCCCCCAGCACCCGGGACCCCCGGACCCCTCAGCTCCGCTGCCCCCCCAGCTCCTGGGACCCCCCCCAGTTCCACCCCCCGGGACGCCCCCATTTCTCCGCCTGGGACCCCCCAGCTCCCCCCCAGGACCCCCCTGAACTCTGCTCCCAGGACCCCCCGCAGCTCTGCCCCCCAGCTCCACCCCCCGGGACGTCCCCCAGCGCCTGGGACCCCCAGTGACCCCCCTGCCTTGCTCCCCATATCCAGGGCCCAGCCAGGCAGAGGGCCCCTCCACTGACCCTTCCTAGGGTCCCGCCGGGCGCCTCCCAGTCCGTGGTCCCCCCCAGCCCCCGACCATGGCGCAGTACAAGGGGGCGGCCAGCGAGGCCGGTCGGGCCCTGCAGCTGATGAAGAAGCGGGAGCGGCAGCGGGAGCACATGGAGCAGATGAGGCAGCGCATCGCGGAGGTGGGGGTCTCGGGGGTCGCTGGGGGCGGCAGCATGCAGAGCTACTGGGGCAGTGCTGAGGAGGAGGAATGGGGACCTCTGGAGGGGGGGACAGATCCTCTGGGGGGCTGCAGCTGGGGGCAGGACGGGGGAAATGCAGAATCCTGGGGGGAGGAGGCAGGACATGTTGGGCAGAGCAGCCCCTCACGCCCAAGTCCCCCGGCAGGAGAACATCATGAAGTCGAACATCGATAAGAAGTTCTCAGCTCATTACGACGCAGTGGAAGCAGAACTGAAATCCAGCACTGTGGGTGAGTGTGGGCAGGGGGCCCAGGAGTCTGGGCTCCTCTCCCCCCGCCCTCAAAAAAAAACCTAGATCCTCCCTCTCCTCCCAGAGCTGGGGGAGAACCCAGGAGTCCGGGCTCCCAGCCCCCCTGCTCTAACCCACCAGCCCCCACTCCCCTCCCAGAGCTGGGAGAGAACCCAGAACTCCTGGCTCCCAGCGCCTCTTGCTCCAGCCACTAGTTCCTGCTCCCTTTCCGGTGCTGGGAGAGAACCCAGGCGTCCTGACACACCCCTCTTCCCCAGGTCTGGTGACCCTGAATGACATGAAGGCCAAGCAGGAGGCGCTGGTGAAGGAGCGGGAGAAGCAGCTGGCCAAGAAGGAGCAGTCCAAGGAGCTGCAGCTGTGAGTGGGGTTTGGGGGTGTCTCTGACTGCCGGGCTCCCCTGGGGAGGGGATCTGCAGGGGGTATCGTGTGTCTTCTTAGATGGAGGGGGCCCTTTTTAGGGGGTATTTCCTGGGGGCGTGGCTCCTCAGGCTTCTGCTCCTCTCTCCAAGGTGGGGTCCCCATGTCTGGGGGCCCTGTTGGGGGGGGGGCTGAACCCTCTGTGTGTGGGGCACTGACCCCTGTCATTGGATGCTGATCCCCCCACACACACAGACACTGGGTGCTATCCCACCACCCTGCTGAGTGTGACCCCCCGGTGGGGCCTGCCCTCCACAGGAAGCTGGAGCGGCTGCGGGAGCGGGAGCGGAAGCAGGAGCAGAAACGGAAGATCTCCAGCCTGTCCTTCACCTTGGACGAGGAGGAGGATGAGGAGGAGGATGAAGAGCAGCTGGAGGAGGAAGAGCCGGAGCTGGAGAAAGAGGGTGAGTGGGGGAGCTGGCGGAGGAGCCCAGGGTGGAGTGGGGAGGCTGGGCTGTAGGGGGAGCTGTGGGGCCAGGCTGGTGGTGGGATGTGTATCGGGGCGGGGATGTTGCCTGTGAGGGAGCTGGGGGGCAGGGGTGCCCTTGGGCAGGGGCCAGTCAATAGTAGGGGCAGTGTGGGGCTGGGGAAGCCTGGGAGTGGGTCCATGTGGGGACTGGATGGAGGCTGTGTCTCATTCCCATTCTTCCCACAGAGCTGCCCCCCAAGAAGCGCAAACTGGGGAAGAATCCAGATGTGGACACCAGCTTCCTGCCGGATCGGGACCGCGAGGTACACGCCCCCTTCCCTCCCCCCCAGCCAGGATCATGGGGTACTGCCCTGCCCCGCCCCGCCCCCTCTCAGACTGCGAGGTACGGCCCCCTCCCTGCCCCCAGCTGGGACCATGAGGTGAACATCATAGACTGATCTCAACCGTCCTGCCCTCCCCTCCCGCAGCCGGGATTGCAAGGAAGGGCCCTCCCCCCAAGCTGGGACCCCAGGTAACCCGGGAGTCAGGCCCTCCCCGACTCAGCTGTGCGTGTGTGTGTGATGTTCCCCCCCACACACACAGGAGGAGGAGAACCGCCTGCGTGAGGAGCTGCGCCAGGAGTGGGAAGCCAAGCAGGAGAAGATCAAGAGTACGTGGCCTGGGGAACTGCCTGCCACTGGGTCCTGGGGGGGGGGGGTGCCAGCGGCTGGGCCTGGTGGGGAGATGGGATGGGAGTTGGAGCCATTAGTGGGTTCGAGGGGCGGACGGGGGAGGATTCCAGCTGTCAGGGGGTATTGGGGAGGGAGGTTGTAGCCAAAGGGGTTGGACAGGATCTGGGGGGGTGTTCGGGGCAGGTGGGGAGGCTGTCCCCTTCCCCCATTGACCCATGTCTGCCTCCCCTCCCTGCCAGGTGAGGAGATTGAAATCACCTTCAGCTACTGGGATGGCTCTGGCCACCGGCGCACGGTCAAGGTGAGTGAGTGAGTGTGTGTGGGGGGGGGGGGGGGAGCAACGGCCCAGCCTGATGGTTCCCTCTCCCCAGATGAAGAAGGGGAACACCATGCAGCAGTTCCTGCAGAAAGCCCTCGAGATCCTGCGGAAGGACTTCAGTGAGCTCAGGTGGGGCCGGGGTCAGGGCCAGGGGTGCATACTGGGGAAATGGGTTGAGGCTGGCGTTTGGGGGCAGGGATGTGGCAAAGGAGCTGGGGGCGGGGGCTTTGGCTTTGGCTTTGGCTTTCTCTTTCTCTTTCTCTCCCCCCCATTCTAACAACTGTCCCCTGCCCCCCCCAGGTCAGCCGGGGTGGAGCAGCTCATGTACATCAAGGAGGATCTGATCATCCCCCATGTAAGTGGCTGGCATGGGCTCCCAGCATCCTCTGCTCATGTCCCGCCCCCCACCCCACTATCCCAGCATCCCCCACTCCCCGTCCCAGGAGCTGTGCAGTGGCCATGACACCGAGGGTCAGTCTCTTTCCCAGGTCAATGAAGCCTGCTCAGCTCTGGTGCTTCCCGGGTCCATCCTTGGCATGGTCAGCTCCCTGCAGTGGGTGGGGGGTTAAAAAAGGGGGGATCCCGGGGAGCCTGTTCCCCTCCCAGTCCAGGGCTCCCCCTTCTGAGCCCCAAACCAGGAGACTGACATTTCCCGCCCCCTTGCAGGGGCCAGGTTGCAGAGTGTCCGCTGGCACAGCCGGTCCATCAGTGTCACGCAACACTTGGGGAAACTGAGGCACACACAGAGTAGTCAGAGCAAACATGCAAGGGATGTGGAATTTTAATTTTTCCCCCTCCCCCTCTGCCAGCATCACAGCTTCTACGACTTCATTGTGACTAAAGCAAGAGGCAAAAGTGGTGAGTGACACCCCCTCCCCCATGGCCTCCAATCTCACTCCTGGCGGGGCGGGTCTAGTCACATTTGGCCCTATGACAGAACAGAACTAACCTCCCCCCCAACTCCCCAGGGCCACTCTTCAACTTTGATGTTCATGAGGACGTGAGACTCCTGAGTGATGCCACAGTGGAGAAGGATGAGGTGAGTGTGTGTCCCTGAGAGGGAACAGGCCCTGTGTCCTCAGTGCTGTAGGGGAGGGCTGGCCCCACTGAGCTCTCTCTCTCCCCCCAGTCCCATGCTGGGAAGGTTGTCCTGCGCAGCTGGTATGAGAAGAACAAGCACATCTTCCCGGCCAGCCGCTGGGAGCCCTATGACCCTGAGAAGAAGTGGGACAAGTACACAGTGAGTGGGGGAACTGCTGAGTATGGGTTAGTGCCTGGTGAAGATGGGAGGAGGCTCCAGCAGTGCTGCCTGCCCCCCTCATAATTCTCTCTCTGTCTTCCCAGATCCGATGACAGATGGATTCCTGCCTGTGAAGCACCTGATGGTCATCAAATCTCTCAGCCTGCTGGTGAAATAAACTCTCTTCTGCTCACCCTGTCTGTGATTGTCTTGTGTTGGGGGGAATGTTTGAGCCCATTTCCTATCAGCTTCATAATTTAATTCTACTAAAGGCTTCCTCTTTTTTTTGGTTTTGCATTTCTGATTTGTTTCTTTGGCTGTTTAACAAACAACTGTCATTAAATCTTAACAGCCCTCCCTATGCACAGCTAGACAGAGCAAGAAAAAAACCAGCTAGCAGAGAATTTTGGGTTCTTAAAACAAAGCATTTCCCTTCTCTTCCACAAAGAGGCAAACAGAGATTTTATTTCCCCTATCTCTCTCTCCTCTCCCCCCCCCCCCTTTTTTGGTAAGGGAATCAGGTTTCTGTTTACTTTTTCCTTTAATTAAAAACAAAAAAGAATTATCTCTGTAACTTTAAGATGTAACTATTACAGGGTTCCCCCCCCAGTACCAATACAAATCAAAATATTCCCAGCCAACTACACATATTAGAGTGAGCCTGTAGTAATGTGTGGTCTCCTCTCAGATGAGACCAAAGAACTCAAACCCAAGCTTCCCTCTGATGATTGAGATCTAAGTGATGGGGCAACAAAATCATGAGTGATGTGGAGAATATAGCAAGCCAGAAACTTGCCAGAGAGAGCAGAAAAAAAAATTCTCTCTGGTTCCCTTTTAAGAGGAGGGGGGGGGGGGGAAAAATATTCCTACTGGCTTCTGGATTTCTCTAGTCCCAAGCTGGTATTTGCTGCCACCACCCAAAAAATTAGAGTGTTTTGGAGCACTCTGGTCCCCCTGAAAAACCTTCTCTGGGGACCCCCAAGACCCAAATCCCTTGAGTCTCACAACAAAGGGAAATAATTCTTTTTCCTCTCCAGGTGCTCCTGGAGGGATACACAGACACAAGCTCTGTGAATCCAAACAGAGTGACTCCCCCTCTCTGTTCCCAGTCCTGGAAACAAAAGCACTTTCCTCTTCACCCAAAGGGAATGCAAAATCAGTGCTAGCAAATCCAACACAGATCTCCCCCTGATTTTTTTCCTCCCACCAATTCCCTGGTGAGTACAGACTCAATTTCCCTGAAATTTCCCAGTAAAGAAAACTTTATATATTAAAAAAAAGAAAAATACATACAAATGGTCTCTCTGTATTAAGGTGACCCATACAGGGTCAATTGCTTAAAAGAAATATGAATAAACAGCCTTATTTGAAAAGAATACAAATCAAAGCACTCCAGCACTTATATTAATGCAAATACCAAAGAAAAGAAACCATATAAAACAGAAGATTAGAAAGCAGAAACTACTTCTCCAAAGCTCAGAGAAAGCAGGCAGACAGACAACAAAGCCCTCAGACACAAAATTCCCTCCACCTGGTTTCCTGATTGGTCAGGTGCTTCAGGTGAAAGAGACATTAACCCTTAGGGAGCTATTTATGACAGCTCTGCCCTGGTGTGGCGGTTTATCACCACTGAACAGAGCAGAGCACCAAAATCCAGCTTCCCTAAATGGCAGCCCCCACAGTACTGCTGCTGCCCCCCCCCTTGCAATCCCCCAACACCGCGCTGCCCCAGCCCGCCCGCCCCCCCTTGCAATCCCCCCCCATTCCTGGGCGCCCCCCACTGCAATTCCCCCAACACCGCGCTGCCCCAGCCCGCCCGCCCCCGCCCATTGCTAATCTCCCCCCCCATTCCTGGGCGCCGCCCCCATTGCAATCCCCCCCCCCCCGCTTCCCCCGAGAGGCGGCAGCGAAGCGGCCCCGCCGGACTCCGGCCCCGGACGCCTGGGCCCCCCGGCAGCCCCGCCCCCTCCTCCCTGCTCCGGAGGCAGCAGCCGCCGCCGCTCCCCGCGCGGGGGCCGCCCTCGGCTTTATCCCCCAGCCGCGCCGCGCCATTGGCCGCCTCCCGGCCACGCCCACCCAGCGCCGGCCAATGGGAGAGCCCCGCGCTGCTCCCCACTGCGCATGCGCGGCTCGGGCAGCCTGGCGCACAGGCCCCCCCTCCAGGTGGCAAGGGGGGGCGGGGCTGAGGTAGCTTCACTCTGATGGAGGGGGCAGGTCTGGCCCCGCCCCTCGTTTGTCTCTGCAGCAGCGTAATTCGTGGGGGGGGGGGGTGTCAAGAACAACCCCCCCCCCCCCCCGCCAGCACTGCCCTTAGAGTCCACTGAAGCCAGCATGAGACCAAGGGAGGGGGGGGAGACAGGGGCAGTGAACTGTGCGTGTCCCCCCCATCACCCAACACACTATTGTCCGGGGGAGGCAGGCAGTGGTGGCGGCGGGGTTGGTAAAAAAGCTTGTGCATTTCAAGCTAAAGGATGGAAAACTCCCCCATCACCTCCCCAGCTTCATCTGCCACTCAGGCGCATGGATCAGAAACATGCAAGAGGGGCTGGTTTAGGGCCTCAGTCCTGGCCCATTAAGCAATGGAATTGTCCCTGGCTGGTGCTGGAGGTTACAGATCTGATCAGAGATTTGCAGCAAGAGGAGGAAAAATATATATACATAACTAATGGAATAAAGGGGAGATGACAGTATAATTAGGAACTAGGAAATGTAGAAAATTGATGAGGGAAGTAAAGGAGACCAGGAGAACTCTATGGTAGCAGAGATGTCAATGATGCAGAAATGGCAGAAGTGTCCAATTAATATTTCTGTCCTGTTTAAGAAAAATACATGAGGTAGTGTAGTCGAGCGGCGCCGGGGCACAACCCTCCTTGAGGGCAGAGGGGAGCCATGCCGGCCCACTTCACTCCATCGATTCGGGGCCCGTCCCTTCCTGCGAGGCGGAGTGAACCCACAACAGTTAGCAAGTGGCCCAAGCCCTTAGGCAGGGCGGGGCAACACACACAGTCTACGCTCAGGCCTTTCAGCAGGGGCTGAGCGACAGGGGAACAGTACATAGCTTCCACCGGTCAGGGGAGGAGGAGGAGGAGGCTGCCACCCTTGAAGGGGTGGCAGGGGGAACGCAGGCCCTACCACTCCACTACGTTCCAGCCCGGGGCCCCAGTAGCGGTCAACACCGCTAGTGGTCAGTGGGGGATCCTGACCGAAACACACTGCCATTGGCTCAGGTGAGCCTGCAGCCTGATTGGGGTCAGCTGCCCCCAGGCCACTTCCAACCTCCCCCTCACTGGGTACCTGCCCTCTGCCAGCGTAGTCTGGGGGGTCCCAGAGCATGGGTTCCTCAGGATGTCTGGCGTTGGGAGGTCCGGTCCACTCCTCGGGGTACCGGGCGTCGGGAGGTCCAGACAGCTCCTCCACAGGCCGAGCACTGGCGCCAGGGGAGGTCAGGCCAGTACCCCTCCGGGTACCGGACACGCAGTAGGCTGGGCCCGGCAGGAGCTCAGGCCCTAGTGTTGCCGGCAGATAACTGCCTGAGGCCAAGCAACAGTGGGGGGGTCCGTCGCCTGGTGTGCCGCGCCAATAAACACACCAGGGTGGAGAAGCAAACCAAGTTTATTTGAGATCTCAAAGCGGTGCAGGGAGATTGACTCGGATCAAGCACACCTAAAACAAGCAGTCTGTTCCTTTATATCCATGAGAACTTTTCTCACTGACTAGCGATCCCCTGTTTCCCCTCCCTCTTCTGTCCGGCTGCAGCATTCTTTTCTCTCCACACTTCTTTGTCTTCCCCCTCCCTCCTCCTCCTTCCTCCCCCTGTAGCAATTACGTAAGCGCAGGTGCATTGAGTAATCTTGGCCACGGCAGCTCGTTAGTAAGTTTTCCTTCTGCAAGTTATCTTGTCCTTCTGCTAAAGGTGCACAGGCCTCATTATTTCTGCTTTAGACCAGTTAGAACTGTTGCAACTGATAACAGCTGTTACACCTGGCCTTTTAGGTTGATTAAAGTTCAAGCATGGAGGGACTCTTGTCTGCTGAGGCCTAAAACCAGGAAGGCTCCATACTCTTGTGGCCTTCCACCCTCCTGAGTTACGTAGGGTTATGCTTAGCGACACCAACAACTCCCTCCTTTGAGAATACTCAACAAACTTTTGGCTGAGTGTTCTCACATTTAAAGGATAACATGTGATTAAGCTCTAGGGAGCTGGAGTGCTTTACAGCAAGCAAGCAAGAGAAGAGTAACGATAAACAACACCACACCAGTGAGCAGGAGGTGAACAATACCTTCCCCTAGTTCTCCCAGGTTGAGTAACCAGCCCCAGAGGGAATCAGAAATAGTAGGTTTCCTTTCCTGGGCCTTCCACTGTTCAAAAGCCTGTTTGGCTGACAGGATGTGCTTGTTAATATCCTGTGCGCTTTCTGGGACATAAGTACAGCATTCATCCCCTATAAGGGCACACACCCAGCCCTGGGAAGCCACACTTCCACCCAGGAAGTGTCCAAGTATGTCTCCATGATCACAGATCAGATGGTATTCCTGATGCGTCTGTAAGGGCAGTGGGCCAAGTTTGGTACTAGATTCCACTGCAATGCCTTCCCAGCCTCAGTTATATTTAATACCATCTTTTCTTGGTGTAGTACTATAATACACCTGTTATTTAACTATTCTCAGGTACTGTCAAAAGGCATTTCTATTAATAGCATACATTATTAGTCACTGGAATGGTTTCAATATGGGTAAAATTTTTAGTAGCAGAACAAACTCTTTGGGTACTTGTTATTTAAAATCCAATTAGAGAGAGATATATATGCTGAAGGATTTATCCAAAACACAGGGCGCAGCCTGTAGAATAAACCCAAAATCCAATTAAATACCACATTCCCAAACATGGGTCCCACAAATGTCCTCCCACCAGTGTATAATTCTTTGTTTCTTCACCAGGGTCAGTTCTTAATGTCCTTTCTAGTCAGGAATTCCTGGACTTTGGCAATTTCAGTGGAGCGAGTGTTCCTTTTTCTTTCCCAAAACAGTCGTGGTGCAGCATCCCATGGGGAGAGGTTACTAGCACATCACCCTGTAATGGTTTTGATTCTTCTAGAAAAATTCAAAGGCACAATAGATCTGTCAGTGGATAAGGGAGAGGTTACTAGCACTTCACGTTGTACTTTTTTCCCTACTGTCCAGAAGGCACAGTGGAGCTAGAAGGTGAAATAGGCTAATCATCAGTAGGAGAATTCTCCCGAGGTGGAGGGGTCTTTTTGCAGTGAGAATCTTGGGTCCAAGCAGTCAGTCTTTGGCACTTCACGGCGGTGTTGGTAGTCATCAGGACTTAAGGGCCTTTCCAGCATGGAGCCAAGGCAGTCTTTTGTCGGTGGACCTTTACATCAATCCCGTCTCCTGGTTCCAAGGAGTGGCAGGGCTGCTAGGGTCTTTGGGTAGCCCTTCTTTACCTGTGAGAAAAGAAACTTAACACATTTCATTAGTGCCTGGCAGTGTTTTGCAAATCTCATAGCTGCGTGGACAAATTCAAGCCCTCCTTTTCCTGGTTATTAGCCAAGTCTTAACTGTGAGCAGTGTTCTTGAACGGAGTCAGTGTCTTATCTATAGCCTGAGCTTGCTATTTTATTTTATTTTATTTTTTTCAGTTAATTCATTCTGTTCTTTGTTCTTCTTTCCTTCTTGGCTTCTTTTAACCTGCAAAGGAAACTTTCACATTTTACTTATACACCTTCTTCCCAACAATGAAGACATAAACATTGTCATTATACAGTACATTAGTCTTATTATTTAATATATGCCACACACACCCTTTTACTAAAATAACCTTATTACAGAGCTTTGGAGCAACAAGCCAGGACAAGCACACCCACTTTGAGGAGTTCACTCAATACAACCTCTGGTCCAATAGCCTTCCACCATCCCCAGCCCTCTGGCTAGAAATCTGAGGTAGCCAGAAGGATCCCATGTACAATATGGGGAGGGGGTTAACTTTTCATGTCTTTGCTTTCAAAGACTGTTGGTATGCAAATTTTAACAACAATTTTGCAATTAACAGTTTGACCAATAAAGTTTATTTTCCTTACTTAAGGAAATGCATTAGACTTTAGTATATTGCATTCTCCTGATTTATCTAAACACTTTGTATTTCAAGTTGAACAAAACAAATATCTGCATTTTAATGTAACCTTTTTGTTTGATTTTAAACTAGACTATTTTATAAAAATATTAAACACAAAAATTCCAGCCACAAGACAAACACCACAGGACAGAACATAGAACACAAAACATGATTCCTATTGTGCCAGTAAATGCATGGTACGTTGAATGCTGTTCAGCTGGCATCAGTTTTCTCTGATTATCTGAAAGACAAAAAAAAAGAGAGGTCTACCCACCCCTTCTGGGCAGACAATCATCGCTTGAAATATACAAATACTCTTGTTGGCTTCAGGCAAAACAGAGGAATTACCCCATATTTTCTTGTATTTGTTTCATAGGCAGCCCAGGTTTTCAATTACATAACACTGTATACATTCTTCAGCTAATTCAACTAAATTGTTCATAGCCACACCAAATGATTGCAATCCAATAACTTCTTTGCCTGAATTTATTTACAAACATTTCACAGACACCAAAACTTTTTTTTCTTTAGCATTTTTACAAAGTTCAACTGCTGTTTCGTTCAGCAACTACAGAGTTAACTTCTCACTCTCCCTTAAATCACTTGCTTGTCTCCCAACAGCCACTTTTATCAACTCAAATCACCATTCCAAGTAAGTCCTGGGTATTTGAAATCTCCATGCTTACACTTACTGACTCCTTCCTTCCACTACACCCTTAAAGTTTTCCAACCTGCTTTCCAATCTCTCTCTCTCTCTCTGTTGCCTGCCTGCCTGGGCCCGATCCTGCTTTTCTTGCTGAACCGTCCCTTCCATGGGCACCACCTTGTTCCACTACCAGTTTAGCTAGGAGGGTGGGCTTCTCATCTAGCCCCCAACCCCTCCTGGTCTCTTCCCTTAAACATTCTTACTCACAAGACTACCTGAGTCCTCCTTCATGAGGCTTGCCACCTGGACAAAAATACATGGCCCATTGGGCAAAGGCCATTTACTTAACATATAATTTAAAGGACTATTCTTAGAGGGTTTACCCAGAGACTCATTCATCTGTTTGACACTTAAACAGAAAAGAGAATTACACAGAGAGCAGAGGGAATTACAGTCTAAGCCAGACTTTCCCACTTCTATACACTGGCCGCTACAGGGGACGGGACAGAAGGATCTCAATTCAACCTCAGAACTTCCTCGCACGCATGGCTTCCACTCCGAGGAATTACGAACGAGAGGTTCAGTTCCGCCCACACTCCTAACGCCTAAATGAACAAAGCAGAAAAACAACAGTAACCGGTTAAACAGAACAGAACCAGAACCAGATAGCGTTTTCTTATCCTATTAGGACTCACTTTTACTCATGCAGTTCTCAACATATAACACCAACAGTACCAAGCAAAGCAAACACAAAATAACAAGGGTAAAACAAATAGATGGTGTAAATTCTGCAGGGCTCCCCCCTTCTTAATTATTCATCAAACTGTGACAAATTTCTGTTACCAATCTATCCCTCGTGTCAGATGATCAGGCTGACACTACAGGATCGTTGGGGGAAGATAAAGAAAACACACCATATAACTGAATTTTTAAAGCTCCATTAATAAAATAATAAAACAACAACGGAGAGTGCTGGGAATGCTCCCTCATCACTCAGGAAAACATTAATGCCCCAAGCCCCTTTCATACCCACACACGTACGTCCAGACTGGCCACTTCTGTGTATAATGTTCAGAGAAGGGGGGGAGAGGTGGACTGGAGAGTATCCTGTATACAGCTTGTCCAGAATTTCTAATATGCTTCCGCTCTTTGGAGGGCTGTTCTCTTGCACCCTGGAATCTTCTGCAGCGTCTCTTTCAGAGATTCCAGTCCAGGTCAGCTGCCTGTGGCTTCTTCAGTGTCACCAAGCCACACCGGCTCCGGGGTCACAAAGGCACACTGTTGGATCTTACTGGACAGTTAAGCTTTGCAAATGTAATCTTAGTTCTGTAACTTGTATTGCCTTTGGTTCGCCTCTGTCTATATTTTTTCCTTCACAGCCAGCTGGGGCCGAAAGCAGTTCTTCTTTGTACTTAGCATAGTCTGCTTTGATTCTTGACCTTGAACGCAGAGCAATCCCCCCCTTCCATCCCTGGGCCAAGATGATTTTTAAATTAACCCGTTCCTTTCCTCAATAGACAAATTTGCTCACCCTGTGTCAGGGCTTTTTGGTGATTAAACACTCCTCTTAGATGTATGATCTTATCTAGATTGAAGTACCCTCTAGTGGGCATTGTTTAGATGGATTTTCATGCATGTAAATATTCCATTTCTCTAAATACCTGCAGGTTGTTGAACCATAATGTACATACATGTAATATGCTGGGGTACCGTAGGGGGTGAGGTGGAATGTTTAGACTGCCCCTCCCACCCATTTTCCACTTACACACACAGGGAGGGTGCCCTGTCCGCGCTAGCGGCTCATAAACTAAGGATTTTTCCCTACAGGGTACTCACACAGGAGAGGCTAACGAGGATGGCCACGACCCTCCTACACCTCCCTTCAGCAAAGAGCGTCGGCTAGTCTCTGGGAGACGGCGCCGCTTACTCTGATTGCATCCAGTGAGATGATCAGACTGTCAGTAGCCCACACGGAAAGGAAAGGGGAAGGGAAGATGGGTACACACACTCCTAGACCCAGGCAGCTTCCTCACCGGACGATGCCAGGCCAAGTCAGCCCACCATGGGTCGGACCTCCACTAGTTACCAGGCTTGCGTTAGAGTAGTCCTGGTCACGAGCTTTTGCTTCACAGGGTACTCTGGGCGTCTTCCGGTAACAGTCACTCACACTGGCCCCCAGTACCATTCTGCATCTGATCTTGCTTTTTAGCTACAACAGGGAGAGAGTGCACTAGGACATAGGGTCTCCCTTTTCTAGACAGGTCCCTCCTTTGTCCCTGCACTATCCCTAACCTGCTTTTGGATCCTTGCACTCTGCCAGACAGAGGGAAGAACGGGAGCTACAGTGGGGTATTTTTACAAGAGCTCTCCATACAAACAGCTTCAGAAGCTACCCATTTACTGACAAAACAGGAGTAATTGGAGGATCATGTTATAATTAAGTGATCCTTCCGGTGGCCACCTTTCTGGTCCTCTAGTTGATATTGAGGCCAGTCTACTATACAGAACTTTTTAGTTTGCTTTTAGTTAGTGGATCTGATCCAAGCACTTCCCAATTCGCTAGAATGCATTCTAAGGGTGTACACCGTGCCCTGCCTGTACTCTGTCCCTGCCCCATATCCTAGGGTGACACTGGGTGTCCCCAGGTCATAACAGGCAAAAATCCAGACCACTGGACTATTCCTACCTTATCCAAGGGACCGGTTCCTCACCGTCGCCCTCAACTGCTTCTCCACTACTCAAGCGCGTTGCACCGTTGTGCCCTCTGGGGTCAGTCGAACTGCGTCTCCGCCGAGGCCCCCGGTGAAGTCACCGGTGCGCGCTGGGCGTCGGTCGTCGCCGCAATCCGTCGACCACCAGAAGGGATCCAGGCAAGGCTAATTTTAGCCTCAACGCCCCACGTTGGGCACCAAGAACTGTTGCCGGCAGATAACTGCCTGAGGCCAAGCAACAGCGGGGGGGTCCGTCGCCTGGTGTGCCGCGCCAATAAACACACCAGGGTGGAGAAGCAAACCAAGTTTATTTGAGATCTCAAAGCGGTGCAGGGAGATTGACTCAGATCAAGCACACCTAAAACAAGCAGTCTGTTCCTTTATATCCATGAGAACTTTTCTCACTGACTAGCAATCCCCTGTTTCCCCTCCCTCTTCTGTCCGGCTGCAGCATTCTTTTCTCATACACATTTCTTTGTCTTCCCCCCTCCCTCCTCCTCCTTCCTCCCCCTGTAGCAGTTACGTAAGCGCAGGTGCATTGAGTAATCTTGGCCACGGCAGCTCGTTAGTAAGTTTTCCTTCTGCAAGTTATCTTGTCCTTCTGCTAAAGGTGCACAGGCCTCATTATTTCTGCTTTAGACCAGTTAGAACTGTTGCAACTGATAACGGCTGTTACACCTGGCCTTTTAGGTTGATTAAAGTTCAAACATGGAGGGACTCTTGTCTGCTGAGGCCTAAAACCAGGAAGGCTCCATACCCTTGTGGCCTTCCACCCTCCCGAGTTACGTAGGGTTATGCTTAGCGACACCAACACTAGCGTCTGCCTTCTCTGGCAGCCTCCTCCTAAGTGAGCCTGGGGCCGGGCTTTTTGTACTTCCGGTCCCGCCCCCTGACTTTCGAGGGGGCGAGGACAGGCGGGACAGGCCTTGGACTTCCTGTCCCACCCATTGACTTCCGGGGGGCGGGGACAGGCGGCGGGGCCTCCGCCCATGGGCGCCCCTTCTCTGGCCTATGTCCCTCAGGAGCACGGGGGAGTGGGGCCCCCTCGCTACAGGGAGCCGTAGCATATAATGAAACATTTTCCATTCTATAACTTCAGAAACCTTTTTAAAATCAGCAGGTCCACATAACCAAGAGTTTTAAAAGAGCTGGCTGAGGAACTCACTGGGCCATTAATGGTGATCGTCAACAACTTGAAAACTGGGGAAGTTCCAGAAGTGTGGAGGAAAGAACATTGTACCAGTGTTTGAAAAGGGTAAATGGGATGACCTGGTTAGGTAAAGCCTCCCAGTCCAACATTAAATATACTAAGTGCTTGGTCTCAGAACGTAGCTGAGAACAGGAAACCAGCCTGGAGCAAGCAGGCGGAGGCTACTGGGGTCCTGCTGATGGGGCTGTTTCTTGGCCAGGGGCTGTTTCGCTTTTTCATCAGTGAGCTGGAAGAAAACATACAACAATCACGGATGACCCAAGTGCTGGGTGCTGGTAAATAACCAAGAGGACAGGCCCCGGCCCAGAGCAACCTGAATCAGCTGGGTGCAAGCCAGCGAGATGCATTTAACACACTAGGGATGCAGCACGTGGGCCATGCTCTGAGGCTGGGAGCTCTCCTGGGACACGGCAGCTCTGGAAAAGATCTGGGGGCCGTGGGAATAGGAGCTCCCAGTGCAATGCCGCCACCGCCCTGGCCTGCACAAACTGAGGGCTCTCTCGTAGCAGCAAGGAGGTTATTTTACCTCGGTGTTCGGTGCCGGCGTAGACGCTGCTGGGTCCCGGCTCTGGTTCTGGTGCCCGCAGCTCCACAAGGCCAGGGATCTGTTGGAGAGGCTCCAAGAAGAGCTGTGGAGGAACTGAAGGGTCAGAAAAAGGGCTCTGGAGGGGGCCGCTCCATCGGTTTGGGGGTGCGATGACTCGACCACCATCTGCAGGTACCTGCCTGGGGACCAAATATCGATAAAGAGCCCAGTGAGCACTGGATCCAGGTCTCCCACGGTCCTGGGAGCTGACATGGGACGAATTCAGCAGCTAACCCCACGAGCGAGTTCCCAAGGCTGTGGAGGGTTCCCATCCCTGGCCATTTTCCTGAGAGCCCAGCTCACGTCCGACCAGGAGCTCGTTTGGGGAAGGTCCCTGGCCCGCGCCACGTGGCTCACACTGGGTCATCACGCTGCTCCCTGCTGGCATCAGGAGCTATGGAAAGGGACATGGCAGCAGCCAGGGATCCTGAGGGGCCGGGCTTACCGCAGTGCTGCCAAACACCGCTCCCTGTTAGGCCCCAGCCTGCCACACGTGTTCACCCCTTGCCCAGACCCACTTTGGGGGGAACCAGGCTGATCTGGGGCATAACCCTCCCCCTCTTCTCCCTGCCTCTCAGCTGAACTCTTGTCATAGCATTCCTTCTCAGATCTGTACCTTAAGAGTTCATAAAATGAGATACTAGCACCTGAATCCTCTAAGATTAATTACCAGCTTAGATCTGATAGCACTGCCACCACCCAAAAATATAGTGTTTTGGGGCACTCTGACCTCCCCAACCTTCCCTGGGGACCCCAAGAACCCAGATCCCTTGGGTTCTTAAAACAAGGAGAAATAAACCATTCCCCCACCTTTCCCCCTCCCAGAATTTCCCTCCCTGGGCTATCCTGAGAGACACTGATCCAACCTCTAAATCACCATACAGAGAAGCATCTCCCTTCCCTTCCACAAAGAGGCAAACAGATTCAAGGAAAACAGAGAGATTCTTTCTCTCCCCCTCCCGTCTCCCCCACCTGTCCTGGTAAGTTATCCCAATCCCCTGGAATAAAACAAGGGAAACAAGAAAAAAAAAATCAATCAGGTTCTCTAAAAAGAAACCTTTTAATAAAAGAAAGGAAAAAGTAAAGAATTATCTCTGTAACTTCAAGATGTAACTATTACAGGGTCCTATAGCTTACAGACACCAGAAAGAGACTTTCCCCCCAGTACCAATACAAATCAAAATATTCCCAGCAACTACACATATAAAAGTTAACCAGCCAGATCCACAATTGCAAATAGAGTAAAACAATCAAAAAGCCTAAACCGCCTATTTTTACTTACTATTTGTACAAGAAACTTAGAGAGCCTGTAGTAATGTTTGGTCTCTCTCAGACCCTCCGAGAGAAGAACACACAACGGACAAAGAACACACACAAAAGCTTCCCTCCGCCCAAATTTAAAAGTATCTTGTCTTCCGATTGGTCTTCTGGTCAGGTGTCCCGTTCCCTGCTTGTAACCCTTTACAGGTACGAGAGACATTAACCCTTAACAATCTGTTTATGACAATCTGGCCCAAGTTCCCAGCCAACCTGGCAGAGTCAAACCTCAGGGCCGCTGCGTGCAAAGCCCAACAAGCAGCTTCCCGGGGGCGGGTGTCCCAGCGCCTGGCAATCCCTGAATGCGCACAGCAAGCACTATCCGACAGTGGCCTGTGGGACACTTCTCGGGGCCAGGAGCTCTCGGTCACCTCCCTTTGCACGCAGAGGCCCCTGGAACATTTTGGGCTATGTTCACAAGGTGCCTGAGATGCGCAAGTCCAACATTTAGACTCCTCTGAGGTGAACAACCGCCCCCCCCCCTCATAGTGTAACCAGTTACATGAAATATATTCCTGGTCTGACGTTGAGACAACCCACGTTCAGGCCTCAACTCCCTGCCCTCCACTGAAGTCACTAACTTTCCTCTAGCACAAGAGGACGTGAAGCGGCTCACGTTTACTGCTCACCTTTTCTCAAACGTCTACTCACTGCCCTGGCTGGAGTCCCGGCTCAGCACCCAGAACCAGCAGCTAGTGAAGGGTTGAACCAGCTTTCTACAGTGCTCGCCTCCTGCAGAGATGACATTTTCTTCGGCTCGTTCAGTTCAGTCATGGGCTTGGGCAAACAGAACACGCAGACGGAGAGCTGTAAAAAAGCAGGAAAACTGGCTTCCCTCTTCTAATCTATGAATAAAATGAGGTGTGAAAAGATGAAGGTACTACTTCTAACATTACCAAGGGCCTGGTGACCAAACGCAGCCGGCTCAATTCACTCACCAACCATTCTGCCTTTGTTGAAGAAATTGGTTAGCTTTAAGGAGAAACAGCCTTTAAACTGAGAAACTTTGTTCAGTAAAACTACTCTCAGTGTGCTGGGTAGATGAAGAACAAACCACACATTTAAATGCTGTTTCTGTGCAGTTCTCACTGAACTCAATTTCCAGCCACACGGAGCTGGACACAATCCCCAGAAGGAATCATCGGGTAGGAAACAAGAAAAGCATCGCTCAGCATTTTCTAACACCAGAAAAGGGCGGAAAATGAAGCACGGGGAGAAACCCATCGAACTGTATCATTGCCCAGAGCCAGCGTTTCGTCCAGCTGGCACAATGGCGCAAGGGCTGCAGGGGGTTATCGGCCACCACGAAGAAAACTTTCATTCAGAAAGTGACCGAGCAGGACCTGAGAGACACCAGAGGAATCAATGATTTAAATCAGGGTTTCCTGCTTGCCCATTAACATTGGCAATTTATTTTATAGATTCCTAGAGCCCAAGGACAGACAGGACCAGTGTGAATGTAACATCAGCTGGAGAACGGCCCCCCCGATTCCCGGAGCCGACCTGCCAGGGGAACCTCCAGTCTAGATTTCTGCTCTGCCGGCGGCTAATCATGTCCACTGTTAACGATCTGCCCCATATTTCCCATCTCACCTATTGCGCTCGCCCAACCAAGATGGGGGCCGGTCTGGCCTGCACATTCTTGGCCACATTACAGCAGTGGAGGCCAGTCTTACGGGGTGATGGTAGCCAGGACCCAGGCTCCATTACGGGATGCAAGTAATTAGCAGTATTACGATAGCTGGGACCACAGCCCCATTACCTGCTCATTATTAGCGGGCTTACGGTAGCTGAAATCGGGGGCGGGGGGTCCCAATGAGCTGGGGTCTGCACTGACCCACACATACATCCAGAAGAGTTCCTAGTAAAAAGGTGGGCAAACTTTTTGGCCCGAGGGCCACATCTGGGTATAGAAATTGTACGGTGGGCCATGAATGCTCAGGAAATTGGGTTTGGGGTGCAGAAGGGGGTGAGGGCTCTGGCTGGGGGTGCTGGCTCTGGGGTGGGGCCAGAAATTAGGAGCTCAGGGTGCAGGTGGGGGCTCTGGGCTGTGGCAGGGGCATGGGAGGGAGTCATGGGTGCAGGCTGCAGGTGGCGCTTACCTCGAGCAGCTCCTGGAAGCAGCAGCATGTCCCCCCTCCGGCTCCTATGTGGAGGTGCAGCCAGGTGGCTCTGTGCACTTCCCCCTCCACAGGCACCACCCCTGCAGCTCCCATTTGCCGCAGTTCCTAGTCAATGGGAGCTGCGGGGGTGGCACTTGGGGTGGGGGCAGTGTGCAGACCCCTGGCTGCCCCTACACCTAGGAGCCGGAGACGGGACATGCTGCTGCTTCCAGGAGCCTCGGCACACGCATGCAGAGCGACCTCCGACCTCGCTCCCCAGCTGGAGCGCCAGGTCCGGATTAAAGCAGCTGGAGGGCTGGATGTGGCCTGCGGGGTGTAGTTTGCCCACCCCTGTCCTAGACTGTCCAGCCACGGGCAGGGGCGGACGACTGAGGGACAGAGAGGGGTTCGGGGAAGAGCTGGGAGAGAACCCAGGAGTCCTGGCTCCCAGCTCCTCCTGCTCTCACCCTCCAGCCCCCCGCCCCTCCCAAAGCTGGGGCAAAACGCAGGAGCCCTGGGCTCCAGCCGGCACGGGGAGGGGGCGGACACACAATCTCTGTTCCCGGCCCCGCCGATGGCCTCACAGACACCAGGTGGCAGCAGCGTCTCTCTCACAGAGCAGTCAGGCCCGACACCCCCCCCCTGCCCAGCCGCACCCCAAGGCAGAGCCGGGGGAGGGGGAAGAGGGCAGGGCGGGGCCCGGACTCCTGGGTTCCCTGATCCTTCCAAGGTATTTTCCTTTGATGATAATGTTGTAAAAACACCTTAAAAGGAGAAAAAAATGTTACTTGGTGCTTCCATAGCAAGTGAGCCCACTCACCCCACCTTTGCACAAGCACCATGCCTTTGCCCAGTGCACTCAGGGCACGCTCCCCCTGCCTTTGCACCATCACCCTCTGGCATGCTCACTGCACACTCACCCCGCCTTGACACACCCACTGTGCCTCCTCCTTTGCAGACTTGTGCCTGCACCCACGGGTGCTCAGTCACCACCCCGCTGGTCACACTCCCGTGGCTCCCTCGCTCCCCTCCCCTTGCCCCGGCCACGCAGGCTCATGCCTGGCCCGGGCCCTTAGCACGTGCCCGGCCTGGCTCCGGAGCCGCATCTGCTTCCTATCAGCAGCTCTGGGGTTTTACATTTCAACTGTTTACATGGCAGGCGGGATGGTGAATCGCAGTGCCAGCCCCCTGCCCCCCGCATGGGCCTACGATTCCCACCCAGCCGCAAACACCCCACCACAGCCCCAGGCCGGCCCCCTCCCTTCAACCAGGCCTGGGACACTGGTCCAGCCCCCCGCCCCTGACACCCACCCAGCCGCAAACACCCCACCACAGCCCCAGGCCGGCCCCCTCCCTCCAACTGGGCCTGGGACACTGGTCCAGCCCCCCGCCTCTGACACCCACCCAGCCGCAAACACCCCACCACAGCCCCAGGCCGGCCCCCTCCCTCCAACTGGGCCTGGGACACTGGTCCAGCCCCCCGCCCCTGACACCCACCCAGCCGCAAACACCCCACCACAGCCCCAGGCCGGCCCCCTCCCTCCAACTGGGCCTGGGACACTGGTCCAGCCCCCCGCCTCTGACACCCACCCAGCCGCAAACACCCCACCACAGCCCCAGGCCGGCCCCCTCCCTCCAACTGGGCCTGGGACACTGGTCCAGCCCCCCGCCCCTGACACCCACCCAGCCGCAAACACCCCACCACAGCCCCAGGCCGGCCCCCTCCCTCCAACTGGGCCTGGGACACTGGTCCAGCCCCCCGCCTCTGACACCCACCCAGCCGCAAACACCCCACCACAGCCCCAGGCCGGCCCCCTCCCTTCAACCAGGCCTGGGACACTGGTCCAGCCCCCCGCCCCTGACACCCACCCAGCCGCAAACACCCCACCACAGCCCCAGGCCGGCCCCCTCCCTCCAACTGGGCCTGGGACACTGGTCCAGCCCCCCGCCCCTGACACCCACCCAGCCGCAAACACCCCACCACAGCCCCAGGCCGGCCCCCTCCCTAAAACCAGGCCTGGGACACTGGTCCAGCCCCCCGCCCCTGACACCCACCCAGCCGCAAACACCCCACCACAGCCCCAGGCCGGCCCCCTTCCTAAAACCAGGCCTGGGACACTGGTCCAGCCCCCCGCCCCTGACACCCACCCAGCCGCAAACACCCCACCACGGCCCCAGGCCGGCCCCCTCCCTCCAACTGGGCCTGGGACACCCGCCTAGCCCTCCCCCCCCCCACACCAGGCTCTGGACACCAGCCCAGCCCCCCAACCACTGACACCCCCCCCACAGTGAGTCACAGGCAGTGAATGAGCAAAATGTTTTTTATAGCAAAAGACCGAAACTACCAGTAAGAGGCCAGCTGCGGGGGGGGGGGGCAGGGCTGGGGGGACAGGAAGAGATGGGGACTCTGTGCCCCCTGACTAGCACTCCATTTCCCCCCTAAAACTACCCCCAGTGCCTGGCTCCCCCCATCCCATCCGGCCCTAAGTTCCCCCCTACTTTGACTGATCCCCCCCCCAGATCCCCACCATCTCTAGAGTGATGAGCCCCCCCCCTCAATTTTCAGCCCTTTCTTTGCCTGGGTCCTCCAATACCTCCCAGCATCTCCCCCCCATGCCCAGCATCCCCATTCCCTCCAGCTCCATCCTCTCCCCCTGCCCCCACTTCCCCCCTCCATGCCCAGCACCCCCCTTCCCCCCAACAGATGGTCCTCTCCCCCTGCCCCCTGCTAGCTGCCCCATCCCTTCCCCCCCTTTGTGCCCAGCACTCCCCTTCCCCCCAGCTCTGTCCTCTCTCCCTGCCCCACCGCTGGCTGCCCCATCCCTTCCCCTCCCGTGCCCATGGGGCGTTGCCATGGCGTCCATCCTCTGTCTCCTCGCTCCATCACCATGGAAACACGCGGTGGCAGCATGTGCTGATCCCCCCTCCTCACCCTGAAATGGGGGGGCCTCCAGGGAGGGGGATGGGGGGAGGAACAAGGAGGAAGTGGATCAGTGGGGGGGGCTGGGTTTTGGGGGGATGGGAGCTCCTCAGGTGGGACCCCTGGGCTCAGATCTCCCCAGAAGGAGGCAACAGATGGGCTGGCAGGGGGCTGCGGGTCGGTCGGAAGCGAGGGGCACCGGCAGGGCTGGGGGGAGCACAGGGCTGGGCTAGCCAGGGCTGTGGGTCGGGAGTGAGGGGCACTGGTGGCGGGGGCAGGGCTAACAGGGGCTGCGGGTCGGGAGTGAGGGGCACTGGCAGAGCGGGGGGAGCACAGGGCTGGGCTAGCCAGGGCTGTGGGTCGGGAGTGAGGGGCACTGGTGGCGGGGGCAGGGCTAACAGGGGCTGTGGGTCGGGAGTGAGGGGCACTGGCAGAGCTGGGGGGGACAGGGCTAGCCAGAGGCTGTGGGTCGGGAGTGAGGGGCACTGGTGGCGGGGGCAGGGCTAACAGGGGCTGCGGGTCGGGAGTGAGGGGCACCGGCAGGGCTGGGCTAGCAGGGGCTGCGGGTCAGGAGTGAGGGGCACGGGTGGGGGTGTGTGCTGGGTGAGGGACAGGGCTAGCAGGTGGCTGTGGGCTGGGAGTGAGGGGCACAGGCAGAATCAGTCACTGACACCCAACCCCCCCATCTAAGCCACTCCCCTCACAGAGCTGGGGATAGAACCCAGGAGTCCTGCCAGGCCCTGACCCACCTCCTCTGCCTCTTTTCTGCCCAGGTGTGTCTAGGAGGGGACACCAGGATCCCTCACTCTGCCTATCCGGCTGCACCTGGAGATAGTCACCGTCTGCAGGGGAGTGGCTGTGTGATGAGGCCTTGCACACTCAAAGAGCAGTGTGTCTGGGTGTCTGAATCCCTTACACACCCAGGTGACAGGGTGTGCATGAAAAGGCCTTGCACATGTGTGGTGTGTGTAAGGCCCTTGCACACTTAGGGTGTGAGTCCCTCGCATGTTCAGCAGGCAGTATGTGTGAAAATGCCTCACACCCTCAGCGTGCAAGTGAGTGACAGCCCCTTGTAGACTCAGGGCACCAGGGGAATGTGAATGCCTTGCACTGTCACAGTGCATGCAAGCCCCTTGCACACCTAGACAGCAGAGTGTGTGAAAACACCTCGCACACAGTCTGTGCAAGAGATCTCCTTGCACAACTGAGATGCAGGGTGCGTGGGGCCAGGCCTTGCACACTCCAGGCACGCGCGAGCCCCTTGCACACTCGCCCCCCTGTGGCTCCAGCCAGCGACCGCGGGGCTGCAATGAATGATCGGGCTGATCCATTCCTGCAGCGGGGGGAGGGCTCAGGAGATTGGGGGGGGACTCGCCTGCCGCCCCATCTCCCGAGGGGGGTTCTAGGGGGAGCAGGGCAGGACGGGATCAGGGGGTCGCAGGGCGGGACCCTTGGGGCAGCTCCCCCATCCCAGTCCCTAATCCCACCCCCCCCGGCCTCAATGGTGCAGCCCGCGTTTAAAGGGCTCGGCCGGGCGGGGAGGGGGCAGAGCCGGAGCGGGGCGTGCGGCTGAAGCTGCAGGTAGAGCCGGGGCGGGGCCCCCCAGGATCGGGGGGCGGGAGGGGGTCGGTGCATTGGGGGCACCCCAGGATCCGTGCATGGGGGGCGGGGAGGGAGCTCGGTGCATTGGGGGGATCCCCGGGATCGGGGGGCGGGGAGGAGGTCGGTGCATTGGGGGCACCCCAGGATCCGTGCATGGGGGGCGGGGAGGGAGCTCGGTGCAGTGGGGGCACCCCCAGGATCGGGGCATTGGGGGGCGCCCCCAGGATCGGGGGGCCGGTGCATTGGGGGGCGCCCCCAGGATCGGTGCATGGGGTGGGGGGTCGGTGCATTGGAGGGTATGGAGGATGCTGGGTGTGTGGCTCCGTTCATTGGGTAAGTCCCCCACAGATCAGTGCTTTGGAGCCGGTGGCTCACGGCGCGAAGGGGGCTCTGCATAGGGGGGAGGGCCAGGATTTGGGCGTCAGGGACTGGGGTGGGGAGGTGATACCCCCAAGATTGGAGCACGGGGCCTGGGAGGGGCAGCCCCCAGATCAGCCCATGCAGGGAAGATTGGGGGGATGAGAGCAGAGCCCCCATACTGGGGGACTCCATCTCAGCCCTGGGGGTGCAGCCCCTCTGCCTGCTGTTGCTTTGGGGGGCCCATACCCAAGTTGTCAGGTGGAGGGCTGCAGGGGGTGTCACTCTGGGGGCAGGGCTGGGGCATCCCCACGGCTGTCTGAGCTCCCCATTCTCCCAGCAGAGTGAAGTGAGGGGATCTACCCCCATAAACCCCCCCTTGGTCCTGACCCTAGGTGGGCACTAAGTTGGGTCGGATGGAGGGGGGCTGGGAGTCAGGACTCCTGGGTTTTCTCCCCAGCTCTGGGAGGGAGTGGGGTGGTAGAGCAGACAGTGGGGTGGGAGCCAGGACTCCTGGGTTTTTTTTCCTGCAAAGCAATGTTGGGCTGGGGGGAAAGCAGGTAGCCATTTCCCTGCAGATCCCTGGATGGGGGTGTAGTTCAGGAATGGGGGCAGGGGGGCACACCTGGCTTGTGTCTTTCCTGGCCCTTTTCTGGGGCACTGGGATCCTCTCTCCCAGAGGGAGACAAAAGCTGGGGTGGGTGGGCAGGGGGCTTAGAGAAAGCTGGTGGGCAAGCGCTGGGCCCAGGTCAGCTTCACATCTGCTGGGTGGTTGTAACACGCTGTGGGCTGAGCTTGTGGGGCCAGGGTGGGAAGAGAGGTTGTGGGGCTGGGTGGGAAGGGGGCTTGGGCCTATGGGGCTGGGCTGGTAGGAGGCTCTGACCCATGTCTCTGTGGTTATCTCACGGGGGGGGGGCACTGCTTAAAGTGAGTGTGAAAAGTAAGGGTCTGGCACCCCCCAGCCTCACCTCTGCTCCCCCTGGTCTTCTTCACCCCTCTGCCAGCTCAGGGGGGCTGTAGTGAGGTCTCCAGGCCCCCCCCAAGCTGCTGGGCTCTTTAGCCTGGGAGAGGCAGGTATGGGGCAGCAGCCCATGGATCAGAGGGTTCCACCAGCCCTGGCTCTTTAGAAAGCCCCAGGCCTGTTTTCAGGGCTCTTAAGCCCTGGGAGTGGGGCGGGGTGTGATTGGGGTGGAGCTGGGGGCGGGGCTTGGGATATGTGGGGGCGGGGCCTGGGAGTGGGAGGAGCTGTGGCCTGAGGGGGAGTGAGGGGGCCTCTGGGGGTCTAGTGATGATGGGGAACCTGTGTGTGTTGTGGGGGCTGGGGGTCCTGGGTGTGTTGGGGAGGGCTGTGGGGCTCGTGTTGCTGGGAATCCTCTGACCCATCCCAGTCTCAGGGATTCTCCCCTCTTGCTTGCCACCCGCACTGTGGGCCCCCCCTCCCCATTCTCCAGGTCACGAGCCCCCCACCCTGGCGCTGCGAGGGAGGAGTGTTTTGACTCCTTGCACAGGGTGTTAACAAGAATCCAGGTGTGCGTGGGTGGTGTTGAGGGGGTGCTAAGAAAGGCGGGGGGGTGTCTGGTGGTGGGGCACTCTCTCTGCCCTCAGTGCCCAGTGGGGAGGGAGCTGGGGGGGGGTATGATGGGGCGAGCCTAGGCCCAGAAGTAGCCCCATCTGGAGTGGGTTGGGGGTCTGGAGAGGGGCAGGGGTTCAGTTATAGGGGAGATGAGCCGGGGGGTGGGTTGACCCTAGGTGGGGAGGATTGGGGGGCACAGGCTGGGGGGGTAACCCTGTGGGGACAGGGGGCTTGTGTAGGGTGGGAGGGCTGAGTCTGCTATGGGGAAGCTAGGGGGCAAATTAGCTGAGGAGATTGGGTGTTGGGGGTTCAGCTATGGGGAAGGGGGTCTGGGTGACCCAGACTGTCGGTGCTGGGGGGCCAGCCATGGAGAAGTGGGGGGCTGGGGGTTGGGCTCTCTGGCTGTGGGTGTTGGGGAGGTCAGTTCTGGTAAAGCGGGGGGCTGAGAGTACCACTGGTTGTGGGTGTAGGGAAATCAGTGTTGGGCTCTCAGCCTAGGGGAGGGTTGGGGGTCAGCCATGGGGAAGTGGGGGGCTGGGGTGGGCTCTCTGGCTGGAGAGTTGGGGGTCAGTTATAGGGAAGTGGGGGACTGGGGGTGAGAGCTCTGGCTGTGGGTGTTTGGGGGTCAGTCGTCTGGAAGTGGGGGCTGGGGCTGGGCGCTCTGGCTGTGGGTGTTGGGGGTCAGCTGTGGGGAAGTAGGGGGCTGGGGGGTGGGTGCTTTGGCTGCGGGTGTTGGGAGTCAGCCATGGGGAAGTAGGGGGCTGTGGATAGGCACTGGCTGCGGGTGTTGGGGGTCACCCATGGAGAAGTGAGAGGCTGGGGGGTGGGAGCTTTGGCTGCTGGTGTTGGGGGTCAGGCATGGGGAAGTGGGGAGCTGGGAGGTGGGTGCTCTTGCTGCAGGTGTTTGGGGGTCAGCCATGGGGAAGTGGGGGGCTGGGGATGGGTGCTCTGGCTGTGGGTGTTAGGGGTCAGCCATGGGGAAATGGGGGGCTGGGGGGTGGGTGCTCTGCCTGTGGGTGTTTGGGGGTCAGTCATGGGGAAGTGGGGAGCTGGGGGGTGGGAGCTCTGGCTGCTGGTGTTTGGGGTCAGCCATGGGGAAGTGGGGGGCTGGGGGTGGGTGCTCTGCCTGTGGGTGTTTGGGGGTCAGGCATGGGGAAGTGGGGGAGCTGGGAGTGGACGCTCTGGCTGCTGGTGTTTGGGGTCAGCCATGGAGAAGTGGGGGCTGGGGGTGGGTGCTCTGCCTGTGGGTGTTTGGGGGTCAGGCATGGGGAAGTGGGGAGCTGGGGGTGGGCGCTCTGGCTGCTGGTGTTGGGGTCAGCCATGGGGAAGTGGGGGGCTGGGAGGTGAGTGCTCTGGCTGTGAGCGTTGGGGGGTCAACCATGCAGAAGTGGGGTGCTGGGGGTGGGTGCTCTGGCTGCGGGTGTTGGGGGTCAGTCATGGGGAAATGGGGGCTGGGGGGTGGGCAAACTGGCTGTGGGTGTTGGGGGGTCAGCCAGGGGGAAGTGGGGGGCTGGGTGGGGGACTGTCTGGCATGGGGGAGGTACCCCTCTCTCACCCCCATCTCTCCCCCTTCCAGGCCTGCCGCCCCCCAAGCATCCCACCATGGCCGCCCCACTGCTGCTGGCCGCCCTGGCTCTGCTGCTGCTGCTGCCTCCCCTGGTCCGGCCAGGGTCCCCCCCTCCGCCGCTCCCTCCCCTCTCAGCCTCCCGGGCCTCCTTCTCGGTGCCGGATGGGGGGCTGACCCACCTGGCGGTGCACCGCGAGACGGGCGAGGTATTTGCCGGCGCTGTAAACCGGGTCTACAAGCTGGCGGCCAACCTGAGCGAGCTGCGGGTGCATGGGACGGGGCCGGTGCCGGACAACGCCCGGTGCTACCCGCCGCCCGCCGTGCGGCTCTGCCAGCACCCGCTGGCCCCGGCCGACAACGTCAACAAGCTGCTGCTGCTGGACTACGCGGGTGGGCGGCTGGTGGCCTGCGGCAGCGTCTGGCAGGGCGTCTGCCAGCTGCTGCGCCTGGGCGACCTGGCCAAGCTGGGCGAGCCGCACCAGCGCAAGGAGCACTACCTGTCGGGCGGGCGCGAGGCCGACGCCATGGCCGGCGTCATCCTGGAGCAGCCGGGCCAGCCCAGCCGGCTCTTCGTGGGCACCTCGGTGGAGGGGCGCTCCGAGTACTTCCCCACCCTGTCCAGCCGCCGCCTGGCACCCGACCCCGCCAGCCCCGACATGTTCAGCCTGGTCTACCAGGACGAGTTCGTCTCCTCGCAGGTCAAGGTCCCCTCGGACACCCTGGCGCTGCACCCGGCCTTCGACATCTACTACGTCTCGGCCTTCGTCTCGAGCGCCTTCGTCTACTTCCTCACCCTGCAGCTGGACACGCAGCAGGCGGCGCTGGAGGGGCCGGGCGGGGGGCCCAGTGGCGGGGTGGCCCCCGGGGCCGAGCGGTTCTTCTCCTCCAAGCTGGTGCGGCTCTGCGCCCGCGATGCCGAGTTCTACTCCTACGTGGAGTTCCCGCTGGGCTGCGCCCATGCTGGGGTGGAGTACCGCCTGGTGCAGGCTGCCCGGCTGGCCAAGGCCGGGCGCCGGCTGGCGCAGGCACTGGGGCTGGCTGAGGGGCAGGACGTGCTCTACGCAGCCTTTGCCCAGGGCCAGAAGAACCGGGCAGCACCGCCCCGCCAGAGTCTGCTCTGCCTCTTCACGCTGGACGAGGTCAATCGGCGCATCCAGGAACGGATCCAGAGCTGCTACCGTGGCGAAGGGCACCTCTCCCTGCCCTGGCTGCTCAACAAGGAGCTGCCCTGCATCAACACGGTACCCAGGCGTGTCCCAGGCGTCCGGGAGCCTCGCGCAGTCCCCGCTCAGCCACATGGCCCGGCTCCCCTCCCAGAGAGAGAACCCAGGAGTCCAGGCTCCCAGCCCCCTCTCCCGTCCTAGAGCCGGGGAGAGAACCCAGGAGTCCGGGCTCCCAGACCCCCCTGTTCTAATCCACCAGCCCCCACTCCCCTCCCAGAGCTGGGGAGAGAACCCAGGAGTCCTGGCTCCCAGCGCCCCCTGTTCTAACCCACCAGCCCCCACTCCCTTCCTAGAGCCAAGAACAGAACTCAGGAGTCCTGGCCCCCAGCCCCCTCTCCCCTCCCAGAGAGAGAACTCAGGAGTCCGGGCTCCCAGACCCCCTCGCTCTAACCCACCAGACCCCCTCCCCTCCCAGAGCCAGGGAGTGGGAGGAAAGGTGGAGGCTGGAGGTGGTGAGAGTATCTTGGGGCAATGGAGAGGGTGGGGACTGGGGATGTATTGGGGGGCTGGGGGCTATTGGGAGGTGAGGGGCAGGGTGTATTGGGGGGCTGGGGGCTATTGGGAGGTGGTGGGAGGGTGTATTGGGGGGCTATTGGGAGGTGGGGGCAGGGTGTATTGGGGGCTGGGGGGCTATTGGGAGGTGGGGGGCAGGGTGTATTCGGGGCTGGGGGCTATTGGGAGGTGGGGGCAGGGTGTATTGAGAGTTGGGGGCTATAGGGAGGTGGGGGGCAGGGGGCCATTGGGAGGTGGGGGCAGGGTGTATTGGGGGCTGGAGGGCCATTGGGAAGTGGGGACAGGATGTTTTGGGGAGCTGGGGGGGCTATTGGGAGGTGGGGGGCAGGGTGTTTTGGGGGGCTGTCTCTGACCTCCCCTCTCTCCCCAGCCCATGCAGATCAATGGGAATTTCTGCGGGTTGGTGCTGAACCAGCCGCTGGGGGGGCTGCAGGTCATTGAGGGGCGACCCCTGCTGGCCGAGCGCAGCGAGGGGCTGGCCAGCGTCGCCGCCTACACGTACCAGGGCCACTCGGTCGTCTTCCTGGGTACCCGCGCCGGGACCCTCAGAAAGGTGGGGCACGCGCCGGGGGAGGGGAGGGGGGCTCCGCCCACCCGCACCCACTAACGCCCCACCGCAGGAGGGGGTGTCCCCATGGGGCTCCAAACCTCCTTATGTGTCTGTCCCCCCAGCCCTGCCGGTGCCCCTCACTCCCGACCCGCAGCCCCAGCCAGCCCAGCCCTGGGCTCCCACTAGCCACATGGGTGCCCCTCACTCCCGACCTGCAGCCCCTCCTAGCCTGACCCTGACCCCCAGCTCTGCCAGTGCCCCTCACTCCCGACCCACAGCCCCTGCCAGCCCAGCCCTGACCCCCAGCTCTGCCGGTGCGCCTCACTCCTAACCCACAGCCCCTGCCAGCCCAGCCCTGACCCCCAGCTCTGCCAGTGCCCCTCACTCCTGACCCACAGCCCCTGCCAGCCCAGCCCTGACCCCCAGCTCTGCCGGTGCCCCTCACTCCTGACCCGCAGTCGCTGCCAGCCCAGCCCTGACCCCCACCTCTGCCAGTGTCTCTCACTCCCGACCCGCTGCCCCTGCCAGCCCAGCCCTGCCCCCCCGCAGCCGTGCCAGTGCCCCTCACTCCTGACCCACAGCCCCTGCCAGCCCAGCCCTGCCCCCCCGCAGCCGTGCCAGTGCCCCTCATTCCCGACCCGCAGCCCCTGGTAGCCTGGCGCCAGGCTCCCCCAGCTCTGCCGGTACCCCTCACTCCTGACCCACAGCTCCTGCTAGCCTGGCGCCAGGCTCCCCCAGCTCTGCCGGTGCCCCTCACTCCTGACCCGCAGCTCCTGCCAGCCCAGCCCTGACCCCCAGCTCTGCCAGTGCCCCTCACTCCTGACCCGCAGCCCCTGCTAGCCCGGCCCTGGGCTCCCCCAGCTCTGCTGGTGCCCCTCACTCCCGACCCACAGCCCCTGCCAGCCCGGCCCTGCCGGTGCCCCTCACTCCCAACCCGCAGCCCCTGCCAGCCCAGCCCTGACCCCCAGCTCTGCCGGTGCCCCCACTCCCGACCCGCAGCCCCTGCTAGCCTGGCACCAGGCTCCCCCAGCTCTGCCGGTGCCCCTCACTCCTGACCCACAGCTCCTGCTAGCCTGGCGCCAGGCTCCCCCAGCTCTGCCGGTGCCCCTCACTCCCGACCGGCAGCCCCTGCCATCCAGCCCTGACCCCCAGCTCTGCCGGTGCCCCTCACTTCTGACCCGCAGCACCTGCCAACCCAGCCCTGACCCCCATCTCTGCCGGTGCCCCTCACTCCAGACCTGCAGCCCGTGCCAGCCCAGTCCTGACCCCTAGCTCTGCCAGTGCCCTTCACTGCTGACCCGCAGCCCCTGCTAGCCTAGCCCTGGGCTCCCCCAACCCTGCCGGTGCCCCTCACTCCCGACTCACAGCCCCTGGTAGCCCAGCCCTGGGCTCTCCCAACCCTGCCAGTGCCCCTCACTCCTGACCCACAGCCCTTGCCAGCCCAGCCCTGCCGGTGCCCCTCACTCCCAACCCACAGCCCCTGGTAGCCCAGCCCTGGGCTCTCCCAAACCTGCCAGTGCCCCTCACTCCTGACCCACAGCCCTTGCCAGCCCAGCCCTGCCCCCCCACAGCCTTGCTGGTGCCCCTCACTCCCGACCCGCAGCCCCTGCCAGCCAGCCCTGGGCTTCCCCAGCTGTGCCGGTGCCCCTCACTCCTGACCCGCAGCCCCTGCCTCCCCAGCTCTGCTGATGCCCCTCATTCCTGACCCGCAGCCCCTGCTACCCTAGCCCCGGGCTCCCCCGCCCAGCTCTGCTGGTGCCCACCCCAAATCTGATGCCTGGAAGGGGAGGGTATTCCCAGCCCTGTCCTCCTGACAGAGCAGAGTTGGGGGGCAGCCCCCACCCCCCATCCCCAGGACAGAGCTGGGGCCCATTGAACATTAGCAGGGCAGCAAAGGGACATGCCAGGTCCCCTCCTTCGCCCCAGCCAGTCTCAGGCTGCTCAGCCGGGAAGGGAACACAACAGAGGGGCTGCGGGTCAGGAGTGAGGGGCACCAGCAGGGCTGCAGGAGAGGGTGGATGATCTGCCAGCTCAGTGCCATGGGGCGCGGTCCCCTCCTGTCCCCCCCAACTCCCCGCAAACCAACTCAGTTCCTTCCAAACTGGCTCTTAAAAAGCCAACATAAAAGTTGGCGGTTTGGGGTGGAAAATGTGTCTGGGCAAAAGTTAACCATAGAGTGGCCGCACCACAGAGAGGGGACAGTGCCCAGGGCCCCCACCCACCCCGAGCCCTGCCGGTGCCCCTCACTCCCGACCCGCAGCCCCTGCTAGCCCAGCCCTGTCCCCCCAGCTCTGCTGGTGCCCCTCACTCTTGACCCGCAGCCCCGTTAGCCCAGCCCTGCCCCCCCAGCTCTGCTGGTGCCCCTCACTCTCGACCTGCAGTCTCTGTTAGCCCAGCCCTGCCGGTGCCCCTCACTCCCGACCCACAGCCCCTGGTAGCCCAGCCCTGACCCCCAGCTCTGCCGGTGCCCCTCACTCCCGACCCGCAGTCCCTGCTAGCCCGGCCCTGCCCTCCACAGCCCTGCCGGTGCCCCTCACTCCCGACCCGCAGCCCCTGCTAGCCCAGCCCTGTCCCCCCAGCTCTGCCGGTGCCCCTCACTCCCGACCCGCAGTCCCTGCTAGCCTGGCCCTGCCCCCCACAGCTCTGCGGTACCCCTCACTCCTGACCCACAGCCCCTGCCAGCCCAGCCCTGACCCCCAGCTCTGCCCGTGCCCCTCACTCCCGACCCGCAGTCCCTGCTAGCCCGGCCCTGCCCCCCACAGCCCTGCCGGTGCCCCTCACTCCCGACCCGCAGCCCCTGCTAGCCCAGCCCTGCCCCCCACAGCTCTGCCGGTGCCCCTCACTCCCGACCCGCAGTCTCTGTTAGCCCAGCCCTGCCCCCCACAGCTCTGCGGTGCCCCTCACTCCCAACCCGCAGCCCCTGCTAGCCCGGCCCTGGCCCCCCCCAGCTCCTCCATCTTCTCTCCCTGCCAGCTGCCATGCCTGGGGAGTCCCAGGGGCTCAGTGTCTGGAGTGTCAGGCTGGCTGCCCTGGCCCTGACCGGGGAATTGGGTTACGTGTGGGGGGGTCTCGCCTGTCTAGCTCTGAACTCCTGACCCCCCTGGGGGCGGGCCGCAATCCCTCAGCCTGTAAATGGGGCTAATTCAGTTAAGCTGGTGGGGAGGGGGAGGGGAGAAGCTGGGGGGCTGAGGGAGGAGGGGCTGGGGACTGAGGGGGGCTGGGTGCACGGAGGAGAAATGGGGGGGTGGGAAGTAGCTCCTCTCCCTTGACACTGGCTCCCTTGTCTGAGCTCTCAGCCCCACACCCTGGGGGTGACCTCGGGGGGCTGCAGCCCCCAGCTCTGAAAGGACCCTTTGTCCCTGGGGAGGGGGAGGCCGGGGGCCTGCTGGGGGGGCTGCTTTGGGTCAGACCCCCGTCAATGGGCCCTTGTTGGTGGGGATGAAAGGGGTCGTTGAGCCTGCCTGGTGTGGGGGGGCTGAACCTCTGGGCTGGAGGGTAACGGGGGAGAGGGAAGGGGGTGGCCAGCAGGTAGGGGGGAGACACCGATACTTCTCTCCCCTCCCCCCACACCTGCTTGTGGGCACCCCTTGCATGCTGCTGAACATGGGAGGGGCAGTGCAGAGGTGTGGGGTTGGGGGGTCGAGGGAGGTGGGTGGCTCGGGGGGCTGGGGGCATCTCTCTCTCACAGCTCCCCCCCAGGTGCGGGTAGATGGCCCCCAGGACGCCCATCTGTACGAGTCGGTGCCAGTGACCCCCGGGCAGCCCCTGCTCAGGGACATGGAGCTCAGCCCAGACCAGAGACACCTTTACCTGCTGAGCCATGGAGAGGTGGGACTGGGGGGCAGCAGGAAGGGGGGCCCCTGGCTCCGGGGGGCTGAGGTTGGGGGAAGGGGGCTGGGGACTGAGGTGGAGGAGGGAAGAGGGGCAGGCGATGTGGGGGGAGTAGCTGGGAGGGGCTGCTATAGGGGAGGGGGTCTGATGTACCACCCCAGACGCTAACCCCTCCCTCCGCAGGTGGTGCGGCTGCCAGTGGAGACCTGTGGCCAGTACCCCACATGTGACGCCTGCCTGGGCTCTGGGGACCCCCACTGCGGCTGGTGTGTCCTGCACAACCGGTGAGACCCCCCTGGAGCCGGGGAGAGAACCCAGGAGTCCTGGCTCCCAGCCAACCTCCCCCACTCCCCTCCCAGCACAGGGAGAGAACCCAGGAGTCCTGGCTCCCAGCCTAGCCAGGGGTCCCACCCTGTGTGTGCTGGGGGGTCTCTGGCCTGTTGGAGGAATGTGGCTCCCCCCTCCCCGCGGCTCCTGGCCAAGACCTTCCTTCCCTTATCAGAGAGCCTGGAGCAGAGGCGGGAGGGGGCGCAAAGCGGGGGTGGGGGTGGAAAGTCTGGGTTTGGGGAGGGGGGACACTGAGGGTTGTGGGGGTGACAGACTGGCAGCTCTAGCTTGGGAACATGTAATAAATTAGCAATCGCCCCCCAGCTTGGCCAGGCAGTAAAGGGGGGATTAGCTCTGTTCAGAGCCCCTCCCCCACCCCCATCTCAGTAGGGGGAGATGGAGCAGCCTCCCCCCTGTAACTCCTGCCAATCTCTGCGAGAATCGCACCTCCTGGCTCGATACAGACACTTGAGGTGAGGCCCCCCCCAACCCCCCAGATGGGGGGTAGAGCAGAGATCAGCCCCTCCGACTCCCCCCCGAGTTCTGCCGGTGCCCCTCACTCCCAACCTGCAGCCCCTGCTAGCCCAGCCCTGCCCCCCCATCTGTGCCCCTCAATCCCGAGCCGCAACCCCCCTGGCGGGTGAGGGGCTTCTGGCACCGGATGCCGCGTCCCCAGCTTCCCAGGGTGGAAGCCACTGGCTGGTTAATGAGCTCCCTGGGCTGCCCTCCCCCAGGGCTGTGAGCTCCCCCTGTGACAGTGCCTGCCCGGCGCAGGGTGGGGAGCAGACTGGGGGGTTCCCAGTCTGTGCCTGACCCCCCCACCCCCCCGCAGGTGCTGCCGGGAGAGCGAGTGTCCCCGGGCACTGGAGTCGCAGCGGTTTGCGGCCGTGCCAGGCCCCTGCCCCCGGCTGCTCGTGGAGCCCAATAATGTGTCCGTCACTGCGCCCAGCGTCCTGGTGAGTGCGGGGGCCGGACGCCTGGGGCCTGGCTTGGGAGATGTGGGGACAGAGGGGAACAGCCCCCCGGTGTCTCTGGAGAGGGAGGGGATGGGACCCGACTCCCATCTCTAACCTGCAACTCTGGGGGGACCCCACTCCCAACTCTGGGGGGACCCCACCCCATCTCCAACCCCCCAAGTCTGGGGGGACCCTGACACCCATCTCTAACCCCCGTCTCTGGGGGGAATCCGCCCCACATCTGTAACTCCCATCTCTGGGGAGATCCTGCCCCCTGTCTCTAGGTCCCTGGGGGGGACCCTGCCCCCCAGCTCTAACCCTGTCTCTCTGGGGGTCTAGCTGCAGCTGACGGTGCAGAACCTCCCGGATCTGGGGCCTGGCGTGACCTGCTCCTTCGAGGGCCTGGGGCAGAGCAAGGCTGAGGTGCTGCCTGGGGGCCTCATCCACTGCCAGTCGCCCACCCCCAGGGAGCTGCCCCCTGGTACCGGCCCCCATGGTGAGTGGGGGAGGCAGGCAGGAGAGTTCAAAGGGCAAAGGTCAGTGCCAGGGTGACAGGGGAGGGCAGGGCAGAGGGAAAAGATCAGGAAGACATTTGGGGTTAGGGGTCATAGCCCTGGGGGGGTCTCCCTGCTGGGGGGGGTTCAGCCCTGCCCCCCATGACGCTGCCCCCCCGCCCTCCCAGGTGACGCTCGCGCCATACGGCTTCAGCTTCGCTCGCTTGAGACGGGGATGGACTTTGCTGGCTCTGACTTCGTCTTCTACGACTGCAGCCTCCTCCCGTCGTGAGTCCCCCCCGCCGGCGCCCCTCACTCCCGACCCGCAGCCCCCGGCCCCGCCGGCGCCCCTCACTCCCGACCCGCAGCCCCCGGCCCCGCCGGCGCCCCTCACTCCCGACCCGCAGCCCCCAGCCCCGCCGGCGCCCCTCACTCCCGACCCGCAGCCCCCGGCCCCGCCCCTCACTCCCGACCCGCAGCCCCCGGCCCCGCCCCTCACTCCCGACCCGCAGCCCCCGGCCCCGCCGGCGCCCCTCACTCCCGACCCGCAGCCCCCGGCCCTGCCCCTCACTCCCGACCCGCAGCCCCAGGCCCCGCCGGTGCCCCTCTTTCCTGACCCGCAGCCCCCTCACACTCTGTGTGTGGAGGGACCCTGTGTCTCTCATTGGGGGGCGGGGGGGGCAGATGGCTCCTTGGTGGGGCCGGGCTAATATAATCCCCTCCCCCACTTCCTCCCATGAAAACATGAGAGGGCGGTGGGGGGCAGTGGTGCCAGCATTGTCCCTGGCCGCAGGGAAACAATGGGTCTGGGAAGAGGGGGGGGCGCCCAACATCTGGGGCATGGGGGTCAGTCGGGTGGGGGAGGGGGAGATTCCCTCCCCCCTTAACCCTTTGCTGCCCTCCCCAGGTGTCTGTCCTGTGTGAGGAGCCGGTTCGCCTGCCAGTGGTGCAAATATCGGCACGTCTGCACCCACGATCCCCGGGAGTGCGCTTTTGCTGAGGGGCGGGTCAGCACCACTGAGGTGGGTCCCTGTGTAACAAGCCCCCTGCCCCGCCCCAGAGCCAGACATATCTCGGCACCGGGTGAGGGGTCCCTGGATAACCGTCTCCTGGCCCCACCCCACAGGGGCCCTGTCCCAGCACCAGGCAAGGGGCCCCTGGTAACAGCCCCTGCCCCCCGCCAGAGCCAGCTGCATACCGGGACTTTGAGCTGGATCCTAGTTGCGGAGGGGAAGGGATGGCAGATGTCAGACCATGCAGCTGCCCCTAATGGAGCGTAATTGGCTGTGGCGGGATCGATGGGGCGGGGGGACCCCAGCTGGATCGATGCGCCAGGCGGTGCCCTGTGGTCAGGATAATTGATAGCGCCAGGGCTGTGGTTTGGAGAAGCGGCCGCAGACAACGCCCAGGGCCAGGCAATGGGGCCCTGAGGACTCGGGGGAGGGGAAACTAGCTTTCGCTGCCTCTCTCCTGCTCCCCCTCCCCAGTCAGTCTCTGAGCCACTTCCCCATAATCAGTGTCTAACAAGTGGGGGCAGGGCTGGGCTGGCAGGGGGCTGCGGGTAGGGAGTGAGGGGCACCAGCAGAGCTTGGGGGCAGGGCCAGGCTGGCAGGGGGCTGCGAGTCGGGAGTGAGGGGCACCGGCAGAGCTGTGTGGGGCAGGGCTGGCAGGGGGCTGCGGGTTGGGAGTGAGGGGCACCGGCAGGCCTGGGGGGGAACAGGGCCGGGCTAGCAGGGGCTGCAGGTCGGGAGTGAGGGGCACTGGCAGGGCTGGGGGGGAATAGGGCCGGGCTAGCAGGGCCTGCAGGTCGGGAGTGAGGGGCACCGGCAGGGCTGGGGGGGAACAGGGCTGGGCTAGCAGGGGCTGTGGGTTGGGAGTGAGGGGCACCGGCAGGGCTGGGGGGAAACAGGCCTGGGCTAGCAGGGGCTGCAGGTCGGGAGTGAGGGGCACCGGCAGGGCTGGGGGGAAACAGGCCTGGGCTAGCAGGGGCTGCAGGTCGGGAGTGAGGGGCACCGGCAGGGCTCGGGGGGAACAGGGCTGGGCTAGCAGGGGCTGTGGGTTGGGAGTGAGGGGCACCGGCAGGGCTGGGGCGGGTGCAGGGCTGGAAGGAAGTGGTTCTGGGGATTCCTTTCCTTTATTGCCAGTGTCCCCCCTACAAAAAAAGAGCAGCCCCTCCCCCACCAAGTAACAATTAACCATCTGCGGTTGCCATGGCAGCGCCCAGAGATCCAGGATCCTGTATCTCCAGCTCCATCCACTGGCGCTGGGGGGCCTGGGAGCCCGGACTCCTGGGTTCTCCCGGCTCTCCCCAGGCAAGGTCCCCATGACTCTCTCTCCCCAGGGCTGCCCGGAGCTGCTCCCTGCGGGCGAGATCCTGATCCCGGTGGGGGTGCTGCAGCCGATCACGCTCCGGGCCAAGAACCTGCCACAGCCGCAGTCGGGCCAGAAGAACTACGAGTGCGTCTTCACCGTGCAGGGGCGGCGCCAGCGGGTCCCAGCCGTGCGCTTCAACTCCAGCAGCGTGCAGTGTCAGAACACCTCGGTGAGCCCCCCGGCCCGGGCCCCCTGCGTCCCGCTAGCCCCCGGGCCTGGATCCCCTGCCCCCCTGCTAGCCCCCTGGCACGGGCCCCCAGCCCCCCGCTAGCCCCCGGGCCTGGATTCCCTGCTCCCCTGCTAGCCCCCCGGCCCGGGCCCCCCGCCCCCCACTAGCCCCCGGGCCTGGATCCCCTGCCCACCTGCTAGCCCCCCAGTCTGGACCCCCTGCCCCCCGCTAGCCCCCTGTCCTGGATCCCTTGGCCCCCTGCTAGCCCCCTGGCCTGGGCCCCCTGCAACCTGCTAGCCCCCCAGTCTGGACCCCCTGCCCCCCGGTAGCCCCCTGTCCTGGATCCCCTGCCCCCCCACTAGTCCCCCGACCTGGGCCCCCTGCCTCCCGCTAGCCCCCGAGCCTGAATCCCCTGCCCCCCTGCTAGCTCCCGGGCCTGAATCCCCTGCCCCCCCGCTAGCCCCCCGGCCCAGGCCCCCTGCCCCCCACTAGCCCCCGGGCCTGGATCCCCTGCCCCCCTGCTAGCCCCCTGGCACGGGCCCCCAGCTCCCCGCTAGCCCCCGGGCCTGGATTCCCTGCTCCCCTGCTAGCCCCCCGGCCCGGGCCCCCCGCCCCCCACTAGCCCCCGGGCCTGGATCCCCTGCCCCCCTGCTAGCCCCCTGGCCTGGGCACCCTGCCACCTGCTAGCCCCCTGGCCCGGGCACCCTGCCACCTGCTAGCCCCCCAGTCTGGACCCCCTGCCCCCCATTAGCCCCCTGTCCTGGATCCCTTGGCCCCCTGCTAGCCCCCTGGCCTGGGCCCCCTGCCACCTGCTAGCCCCCCAGTCTGGACCCCCTGCCCCCCGGTAGCCCCCTGTCCTGGATCCCCTGCCCCCCCACTAGTCCCCCGACCCTGGCCCCCTGCCTCCCGCTAGCCCCCGAGCCTGAATCCCCTGCCCCCCTGCTAGCCCCCCGGCCCAGGCCCCCTGCCCCCCGCTAGCCCCCGGGCCTGGATCCCCTGCCCCCTTGCTAGCCCCCCTGCCCGGGCCCCCCGCCCCCCGCTAGCCCATGGCCTGGATCCCCTGCCCCCCCTGCTAGCCCCCTGGCCTGGGCCCCCTGCCCCCCAGCCCCCGGGCCTGGATTTCCTGCTCCCCTGCTAGCCCCCCAGCCCGGGCCCCCTGCCCCCCTGCTAGCCCCCTGTCCTGGATCCCCTGGCCCCCTGCTAGCCCCCTGGCCCGAGCCCCCTGCCCCCCGCTAGCCCCCGGACCTGGATCCCCTGCCCCCTGCTAGCCCCCCTGCCCGGGCCCCCCGCCCCCCGCTAGCCCATGGCCTGGATCCCCTGCCCCCCTGCTAGCCCCCTGGCCCGGGCCCCCTGCCTCCCAGCCCCCAGGCCTGGATTTCCTGCTCCCCTGCTAGCCCCCCAGTCTGGACCCCCTGCCACCCGGTAGCCCCCTGGCCCGGGCCCCCTGCCACCTGCTAGCCCCCAGTCTGGACCCCCTGCCCCCCGGTAGCCCCCTGTCCTGGATCCCCTGCCCCCCATTAGCCCCCCAATCCGGGCCCCCTGCCTCCCGCTAGCCCCCGAGCCTGGATCCCCCGCCCCCCGCTAGCCCACGGGCCTGGATCCCCTGCCCCCCTGCTAGCCCCCTGGCCCGGGCCCCCTGCCCCCCCAGCCCCCGGGCCTGGGCCCCCTGCCACCCGCTAGCCCCCCAGTCTGGATCCCCCGCCCCCCGCTAGCCCACGGGCCTGGATCCCCTGCCCCCCTGCTAGCCCCCTGGCCCGGGCCCCCTGCCCCCCTGCTAGCCCCCTGGCCTGGGCCCCCTGCCACCCGCTAGCCCCCCAGTCTGGACCCCCTGCCCCCTGCTAGCCCACTGGCTGGATCCCCTTTCCCCCCACTAGCCCCCAGGCCCGGGTCCCCTGCCCCCCTGCTAGCCCCCCAGTCTGGACCCCCTGCCCCCCTGCTAGCCCTCCGACCTGGGCCCCCTGCCCCTCTCCGAGCCCCCTGGATCCCCCGCTAGCCCCCCGGCCCAGGCCCCCTGCCCTCCTGTTAGTCCTCTGGCCCGGGCCCCCTGCCCCTCTCGCTAGTCCCCAGGCCCAGACCTCTTGCCCCTCCCGCTAGCCCCCTGGCCCAGACCCCCCGCCCCCCCCAGCCCCCTGGCCTGGATCCCACCAGCCCGGCTCCCTTTGCTCCTCAGCCACATGCGGAGCCAGGGCACCGTGGTGACACCCCTTGCACCTGCACCCCTCCCACTTCTGAGCACCCTTTTTTTGGGTGGAGGGGCATCAGCTTGTGTCCGGCCCCAGTGATGAGGGAGGGGCATTCAAGCTGGATTCAGCCAGACCCCTGGGAGGGTGGGAGAAAATTTTGGGCCCTGCAGTCTGGCTGGGAGGGGGATGGGCGGCTGGGAGGTCTCTAACCCAATGGGCTCTGTGTCAGGGCCCAGTGCCAGACACTCCCCCTGCCAGCCATCAACTCCCCACTGGCTGCAGGCCCACTGCCAGCAAGGTGCTGGGGTTAAGGAACTGCTTGTAAATGTCTGAGCTGGGCTGCGGGTCGGGAGTGAGGGGCACCAGCAGGGCTGGTGGGGGCAGGTCCAGGCTAGCAGGGGCTGCGGGTCGGGAGTGAGGGGCACCAGCAGGGCTGGTGGGGGCAGGTCCAGGCTAGCAGGGGCTGCGGGTCGGGAGTGAGGGGCACCAGCAGGGCTGGTGGGGGCAGGTCCAGGCTAGCAGGGGCTGCGTGTCGGAGTGAGGGGCACTGCAGAGCTGGGGGGGGGGGCAGGATATGTTTGATGTTTCACCCCTTGTAGGGGGGGATGCTCTGTTGCTAGGTGACATGACAGTTGCCATCTCTGTTGCTAGGAGATGCCTTGGTACCTCCTTTTAACCCTTTGCGGTCCTGTTGCTCTCTCCCTGCCTAGCCCCAGGGCTGGGGGGCAGCGAGGCTGCTCCCCTGTGGCTCTCCATGCCCCCCACCTCCCTGTCTATACCTCACCCCCTCCACTCCCCTGCTCTGACCCCCTATTCTCCCCCCAGTACTGGTACGAGGGCGACGTGGTTGGGGAGCTGCCTGTGGACTTCTCCGTCGTCTGGGACAGCGACTTCCCCATCGACCAGCCCCCCGGCTTCAAAGGTCCAGGGGGCTGCACCCTGAGGGGGCGGGGGCTGGGTCAGAGTGGGGAAGTGTCATGGGGGAGGGGTGGGGAGGGCAGTGCCCAGGGGAGGGGTGTTGGGCGGCGGGGGGACAGGGGGGTTGCCTGTCTCTGACCCCCCCCTCTCTCCCCAGCCCTGCTCTACAAGTGCCCAGCCCAGCGCCCCAGCTGTGGGCTCTGTCTCCGCTCCGACCCACGCTATGAGTGCGGCTGGTGCCTGGCCGAGCGACGCTGCCTTCTGCGCCCCCAATGCCCAGCCCCCAAACTCAACTGGGTGCCCCCCGGCCGGCGCGGGGCTCGCTGCAGCCACCCCCGCATCACCCAGGTAACCCCCCCAACATCACCTGGGTAATGCCCCCCCCGTTAGACTCACAGATCGTGCCCACTCGTGGCCCCATGCGGTCCATGGGGGGGTGCCCCTTTTAGTGCCACAGCCCTTCTCGGGGGGCCACTCTCCCTTGGGGTCAGGCCCCTCCAACTCCTGGAGCTGCACCTCTCTGAGCCTCAGCACGTCTGTCTCTGCTGTGGGCCCCCCCAGGGAGTCCCCTCGCTCTGGGCCCTGGGGGCCTCCACCCCCGCAGGGGATAATCCCCCCACCCCATCCCCCCGTGTTCTCTAGCCCGGAGTGACTCTCAGCCAGCATAAAACAGGAGGGTTTATTGAGAGTTGAACACAGCACAGGAACCTCTCAGGGCCTCAGGCCTGGCCTCCCTCAGCCCAGCACATCCCCGTCCCCCTGCAGCCAAGGGGGCTCTTCCTGCTCCCCCTCCAGCCCAGAGCCCCCCTGCTTCCCAGCTGGGCATCTGTCTTCTCTCCAGGTAAACAAGCTCGTAAAACCAGAAGGCCTGGGTCTCCTCTCCTCTCAGCCCCCCTCTGGCCAGAGCTGGCTGGGCAGGTCACCGGGGTCCTCTCCCCACAGCCCATTGTCCCCCATTGGCCAGAACCGGCTGCAACTCCTGAGCTGGGCCTCCGGGTCACCAGTCACTGGGGTCTCCATCCTCCAGGCCATCGGCCGGGGTCCCAAGTTCCCTCTCGGGTCCTGTCCCCCAACAAACTCCCTCTCCTCTCCCCTCCCCTCCCCTCGTTAAACCAGTAACACCCGGGACACTGAGGGCTTGGCTACACCTGCAGCTGTGCAGCGCTCCCGCGGCAGTGCTTTGAAGTGCCAGTGTGGTCGCGGCGCAGCGCTGGGGGAGAGGACGTGAGAGGGGGCGCGGTGCTGGGGGAGAGGACGTGAGAGGGGGCGCGGTGCTGGGGGAGAGGACGTGAGAGGGGGCGCGGTGCTGGGGGAGAGGACGTGAGAGGGGGCGCGGTGCTGGGGGAGAGGACGTGAGAGGGGGCGCGGTGCTGGGGGAGAGGACGTGAGAGGGGGCGCGGTGCTGGGGGAGAGGACGTGAGAGGGGGCGCGGTGCTGGGGGAGAGGACGTGAGAGTTGGCGCGGTGCTGGGGGAGAGGACGTGAGAGTTGGCGCGGTGCTGGGGGAGAGGACGTGAGAGGTGGCGCGGTGCTGGGGGAGAGGACGTGAGAGGTGGCGCGGTGCTGGGGGAGAGCTCTCCCAGCGCTGCGCGTATTGCACCTCCCCGAGGGGATTAGCTTGCAGCGCTAGGAGCCGCGCTCCCAGCGCTGCAGCACTGTTTACACTGGTGCTTTACAGCGCTGTATCTTGCAGCGCTCAGGGGGGTGTTTTTTCACACCCCTGAGCGAGGAAGTTGCAGTGCTGTAAAGCGCCAGTGTAGCCAAGGCCTGAGTCCCACCTTCTCTGCATGCAAACCACTGGAAAACACAGAAAACCCCAAGAACACCCCCCACTTCGTCACACTGCCCCCTCCCTGCAGCATCCCGGTAACAGCCCCCTCCCCAGCTCTCCAAGGTAACAGCCCCCCCGCAGTGCCCCAAAAATGGTGGCTCCCTGTGCCCACCCCACTGGAACCCACACCCAACCGCAGCCAGGCCCCATCTCTGTTGTGGACACTCCCTAGCTCTGTCGCCTCACCTGGGGGGGTTCATGTGGTTTGGGGGCCTGGGCGGGGGTGGGCGGGGTCTCTGCCCCACTGACTCCCCCGGGCTGCCCCAGGTGGTGCCGGTGGTAGGGCCCAAGGGGTGGGGGTGGGGGAGGTCTCTGCCCCACTGACTCCCCCGGGGGTCTCCCAGGTGGTGCCGGTGGCAGGGCCCAAGGAGGGCGGCACGCGGGTGACGGTCGAGGGGGAGAACCTGGGGCTGCAGTTTCACGAGGTCGTGGTGCGCGTGGCCGGCGTGCGCTGCAACTCGCTGCCAGGCCAGTACGTCCCTGCCCAGAGGTGAGGAGGGCAGTGGAGGCAGGGGGAGGAGGGGGATGTCAGATGGGGTCGGGCGGGGGGAGCTGGGATGCAGGGGGAGTCAGGCAGGGGTGTGTTTGAATGGGTGGGAGCTGGGGGGGTCGGGAGGGCGAGCTGGGACACAGGGGGGGTCAGGCAGGGGCGTGTTTGATCGGATGGGACCTGGGGGGTCAGGGAGGGGGGGCTAGGATGCAGGGGGGGTCAGGCGGGGGCGTGTTTGATCAGGCAAGAGCTGTTGGGGGTTGGGTGGGGGGAGCTGGGACGCATGGGGGTCAGGCGGGGGCGTGTTTGATCAGGCAGGAGCTAGGGGGTCGGGTGGAGGGAGCTGGGACACGGGGGGGTCAGGTGAGGATGTGTTTGATCAGGCAGGAGCTGGGGGGGGTCGGGAGAGGGAGCTGGGATGCGGGGGGGTCAGGTGGGGGTGTGTTTGATCAGGCGGGAGCTGAGGGGGTCGGGAGAGGGAGCTGGGATGCAGGGGGGGTCAGGCGGGGACGTGGGAACTGGGATGCAGGGGGGTCAGGTGGGGACGTGGGAGCTGGGATGCAGGGGGGTCAGGTGGGGATGTGTTTGATTGAGGGGGAGCTGGGATGCAGGGGGTCAGGCGGGGACGTGGGAACTGGGGGGGAGCTGGGATGCAGGGGGTCAAGCGGGGACGTGTTTGATCGCGGGCAAGCTGGGATGCAGGGGGGTCAGGTGGGGATGTGGGAGCTGGGATGCATGGGGGTCAGGTGGGGATGTGTTTGATCGGGCAGGAGCTGGGGGGGGGAGCTGGGATGCAGGGGGTCAGGTGGAGATGTGTTTGATCGAGGGGGAGCTGGGACGCAGGGGGTCAGGCGGGGATATGGGAGCTGGGGGGGAGCTGGGACGCAGGAGGGTCAGGTGGGGACGTGTTTAATCGGGCAGGAGCTGGGGGGGAGCTGGGATGCAGGGGGTCAGGTGGGGACGTGTTTGATCGGGGGGGGGAGCTGGGACACAGGGGGTCAGGCGGGGACGTGGGAGCTGGGGGGGAGCTAGGACACAGGGGGGTCAGGTTGGGACGTGTTTGATCAGGCGGGAGCTGAGGGGGTCGGGAGAGGGAGCTGGGATGCAGGGGGGGTCAGGCGGGGACGTGGGGACTGGGATGCAGGGGGGTCAGGTGGGGATGTGTTTGATCATGGGGGAGCTGGGATGCAGGGGGGTCAGGTGGGGACGTGGGAGCTGGGATGCAGGGGGGTCAGGTGGGGATGTGTTTGATCGAGGGGGAGCTGGGATGCAGGGGGTCAGGCGGGGACGTGGGAACTGGGGGGGAGCTGGGACGCAGGGGGTCAAGCGGGGACGTGTTTGATCGCGGGCGAGCTGAGATGCAGGGGGGTCAGGTGGGGATGTGGGAGCTGGGATGCATGGGGGTCAGGTGGGGATGTGTTTGATCAGGCAGGAGCTGGGGGGGATCTGGGATGCAGGGGGTCAGGTGGAGATGTGTTTGATCGAGGGGGAGCTGGGACGCAGGGGGTCAGGCGGGGATATGGGAGCTGGGGGGGAGCTGGGACGCAGGAGGGTCAGGTGGGGACGTGTTTAATCGGGCAGGAGCTGGGGGGGAGCTGGGATGCAGGGGGTCAGGTGGGGACGTGTTTGATCGGGGGGGGAGCTGGGACACGGGGTCAGGCGGGGACGTGGGAGCTGGGGGGGAGCTAGGACACAGGGGGGTCAGGTTGGGACGTGTTTGATCAGGCGGGAGCTGAGGGGGTCGGGAGAGGGAGCTGGGATGAAGGGGGTTAGGCGGGGTCCTATTTGGTCGGGCGGGAGCTGGGGGGGGAGCTGGGACGCAGGGGGTGTGTGTTTGATCAGGCGGGAGCTGAGGGGGTCAGGAGGGGGAGCTGGGATGCAGGGGCGGTCGGGGGGGCGTATTTGATCGGGCGGGAGCTGGTGGGGGGCTGGGATGTAGGGGGATGTAGGGGGTCAGGCGGGGATGTGTTTGATCAGGCGGGAGCTGGGGGGTCGGGAGGGGGAGCTGGGATGTGGGAGCCGGGGGGGCAGGAGCCAGGGGCTCACCCCCGTGTTCCCCCCAGACTGGTGTGCGAGATGGAGGAGTCGCTGGTGCCTGACCCCCCGCCCGGCCCCGTGGAGATTTGTGTGGGTGACTGTGGTGTCGACTACCGGGCCCACTCCCCGATTCCCTTCACCTTCGTGGTACCAGGGCAGGGCCTCCGTGAGGAAAGGAATTCTGGGGGGAGGGGGCATGGGGGGCTGTGGGGGGAGGGGAAAACTGTGGGTCATTGGGGGGTTGTGGTGTGGCCTGTGGGGTCTGTGGGGGGAGCAGGGTAGTTATGGGTCATGGGGGTGTTTTGGGGGATGGGATGGGCTGGGGGGTGGCCCGTGGGGTCTGTGGGGGGGCAGGGTAGTTGTGGGTCATGGGGGTGTTCTGGGGGTTGGGAGGGGCTGGGGGATGGCCCGTGGGTCTGTGGGGGGAGCAGGGTAGTTGTGGGTCATGGGGGTGTTGTGGGGGTGGGAGGGGCTGGGGAGTGGCCCGTGGGGTCTGTGGGGGAGCAGGGTAGTTGTAGGTCATGGGGGTGTTGTGGGGGTGGGAGGGGCTGGGGGGTGGCCCGTGGGTCTGTGGGGGGAGCAGGGTAGTTGTGGGGCATGGGGGGTTGTGGGGCATGGGATTGGCTGGGGGCTCTGTGTGCATTTACCCCCATAACTGCTGTCTCCTGCCTCAGACCCCCAGACTGCGGGGACTGAACCCTGCGGGGGGGCCAGTGTCAGGGGGGACCCGCATTACCCTCACTGGGACCCATCTGGACGCGGGCAGCAGCGTCAACATCTCATTGCAGGGGGCACCCTGCCAGCTGCTTAGGTACTGGGGGGGGCAGGCATGGGAGGTGGTGGGGCCTGGATGATGGTGGGGGGTGGGGGACCGGGGGGGGACATGGATGAGTGGGCGGAGCAGAGAGATGGGGCGGGCTGGGTGTGGCGGGGACAGGGATAGTGGGCGGGGCATGGGGGTGGAGGGATGGGGTTGTGATGGGTTGCGGGGACAGTGATGAGGATGGTGTGGGGAGACAGAGGGATGGGGGGCGGGGTGGGTGTGGGGAGACAGAGGGATGGGGGCAGGATTAGGGTTGTTGGTATGGGGGCAGGTGGTGGGAATTTTGGGGCAGGGGATGTTGGGACGGGGGTGGGTAAGTCAGGACTCAGTGGGGAGATGTGGGGCAGGGGGGAATTTGAGGGGTCTCTCACTTTCCCTTTTCTGGCAGGAGGGAGCCTGAGGAAATCATCTGCCTGACCCCCCCGTCCATGCTGGGCCCTGGTCCAGCCCCCTTCAGTGTCTTCATCGACCGTGCCAGCCTGGCCCCCCCTGAACCCGCCAATGGCACCACCAGCGCCCCCGTCCTGATCTTCCGCTACACCCCTGATCCGGCGGTGACCCACGTCGAACCTCAATGGAGCATCGTCAAGTAAGAGACCCCCCGCTGTCCCCCCTTCTGTGCCCCATCCTTGTCACCCCCACACAGCCCTCTGCTGACCCCCCCACTGCGCCCACCTGCCCCCTGTGCCCCATCCCCCTCCGCACACCCATACTCCCAGCCCCCTGACCTCCACACCCCTGCCACCCCCCCCGTGTCCCCCTTCGCCCCGTCCCCCTCCCCACGCTCCCAGCCCGCTGTGACACAGGTTCATGTAACCCATGTCCAGCGGGGTGCACCACAGGTGGGGCCTGGGGGCTCCGTCGCCTCAGGCCACGTTGATCCATTCACCCCACGCCCGGTGTGGCCTGGTCCCCCCCGTCATGGAGTCCCCGGGCGATGCTCTGGAGCTGCTCCCCACCAAGCCAGGCAGGACTCTGGGGAGCCTCCTCTCTTGGAGCAGACTGTCCCCAGGGCAAGCAGCTTCGCCAGCTTCCACCATCCTGGGTCTCTCCTTGGAGCATTCAGCATGTGCCTCTCCGTGCGCTTCTCACAGCGAGTCCGCCCCAGCGGGGTCCTGGGGGGGCCACAGGGTCCTGCCCCCCCACTGCGCAGTCAGACATGACTCTCAGCCAGCCAGTAACACAGAGGTTTATTCGATGACAGGAACAGGGTCTAACACAGAGCTTGTAGGTACCGCGAACCGGACCCCTCGGCCGGGTCCATTCTGGGGGGCAGTGAGCCAGACCCCAGCCCTGGGGCTCCCTCCATTTTCCCAGCCAGCTCCAAACTGAAACTCTCCAGCCCCCTCCTCTCCCTTTGTCTCTCTGCCAGGCCAGGAGGCGCCTGATCTCTTTGTTCTCCAACACCTTCAGCTGGCACCTTGCAGTGGGGGGGGGCCCTAGAGCCAGGGCATTGGCCATTCTCTGCATACAGCCTCACATGGGCCCCCTCGGGCTCTGCACCAATCACACCCCCTTATCCCACCAGCTAGATTAAGAAAAGCATAGGGGAAACTGAGGCACTCACACAATATTCAGAGAAACCATTAAGAACAGTCCCATTTCGTCACACCCCCACAGCCTCTGGCCCTGGTGAGCATCTTGGTGTTGGCACTGAGCCGGGCTGGGTGGGGTCCCAGCATCCGAGCAGGGCACAAGGTAGCTGTGGGGGGGCAGGGCAGAGGGTAGCTGTGATGCGGGGGGAAGGACATGGCCCGATTGGCAGGAGACGAGCCACAGCCCAAAGGGCCACCCCCCATGCCAGCCCTCACCCCCCACCAAGCTGCATTTCCCCGGGGGGGCTGATGTCTTCCCCCCCTCCAGCGGCAGCACCAGCCTGACAGTGACTGGGACCCGCCTGCTGAGCATCCAGGAGCCGCGTGTCCGAGCCCTGTATGGGGGCGTCGAAACCGTCAACGTGAGTCATGCCCCCATGACGACGGGGGGGAGGGCAGAGGACTGGGGTGAGGGGAAGGGGACGCAGCAGGGGTCCATCAGCTGGGGACAGGGGATCTGAGTGGGGTGGGGAGACGAGGGAACAGTTCTGGAGGGGACAGGACAGTTTCCTGCAAGGGAATCCTGAGCCTCCCGATCCACCCCCCTTCAGCACTCGAACTGATAGACCCATAACTTTTCCCTGCTGTCCCCCCCGGATCAGACCCCCCCAGCTTGTGCCCTGTGCCTTCCCCACGGAATCCCCCGACATGCTGCTCCCCCCATTCCTGAACGCCCCTGCTGGGCTGCTGAACCACTCAACACGCTGACCACACCCCTGAACTGCTGCCTCCGCCCGGAGTCGTGTCCCCCCCGTTCCCAGCCATCCCCACTGACCCTCTGCCTCCCCGCAGAGCTGCCGGGTGCTGAATGACTCCGTCATGCTGTGCCAGGCGCCTGGCATTGTGCCGGGGGGGCGGGAGCTGCCCGCGGCGGGGGCCTCCCCTGATGAATTCGGCTTCCTGCTGGACCATGTCCAGGCGGCTCGAACCCTCAACCGCTCGGCCTTCACCTACTACCCTGACCCCCAGGTCGAGCCCTTCAGCCCTGCGGGGGTGCTGGAGGTGAAACCCGGCTCCCACATCGTCCTCAAGGTATGAGGGGAAGGGGGGCTAGCAAGGGCTGCAGGTCAGGACTGAGGGGCTCTGGCAGGGCTAGGGGGCAGGGCTGGGCTAGCAGAGGCTGCAGGTCGTGAGTGAGGGGCACTGGCAGAGCTGGGGGGTGGGGAACCCAGGGTTGGGCTAGCAGGGGCTGCAGGTTGGGAGTGAGGGGCACCGGCAGAGCTGAGGGGCAGAGCTGGGCTAGCAGGGGCTGCGGGTCAGGACTGAGAGGCACTGGCAGGGGTGGGGGGGGGAACCCAGGGCTGGGCTAGCAGGGGGCTGCGGGTTGGGAGTGAGGGGCACCATTGGTGCTGTGTCTGGCCCGGATTCCTGGGTCCAATCTCCCTCCCCCTTTCACTGTCCCACCCCCCACAGGGCAGGAACCTGATCCCAGCAGCTGCTGGGGGGGCCCGTCTGAACTACACGGTGCTGATTGGGCGGGAGCCCTGCGCCCTGACGGTGTCAGAGACCCAGCTGCTCTGTGACTCGCCCAGCCAGACAGGGGAGCAGCCAGTCACGGTGCGTTGCTGGAGGGCATAGCCAGGGGCTCCCCCGGGGCATGGGGCTGGGGGCATGTGTCCTGTGGGGGGGGCAGCCCCTCGCTCTGTGGTGTGGGGGCAGGACATGAATGGGGATCAGAGATCACAGGGGGTTGGGCGGGTGAGCAGTCCCTCTTGGGGAGCTGTGGGGGGAGGTTACTTCTGCAGGGTGCGTTTGGGGGGGACAGACTGAGTGGCGGGGCTGGGAGGGGGTTGTCTCATCAGAACCATGGGGGAATTTGTACCTCCCCATTGCAGATCTGGGAGGGTTGCCAAAATGTTGGGGGAGGTGCCCCCGATCCCCTCTCCCACATTCTGGGGGGTTCGTTCCTGGGAAGTTGGGGGCACCCCCCTGTCAACCTCCACTCCCTCCCCTCGTTCCAGATCCTGGTGGGGGGCCTGTCCTTCTCACCCGGCTCCCTGCACATCTACCCTGAGGCAGCCCTGCCCCTGGGAGCGCTGGTGGGGCTGGGCGCAGGGGGGTCCCTGCTGCTCCTGGCCATTATCGGGGTGCTGGTTGCCTACAAGCGCAAGACCCGCGACGCCGACCGGACCCTTAAGCGGCTGCAGCTACAGATGGACAATCTGGAGTCACGGGTCGCGCTGGAGTGCAAGGAGGGTGAGGCTGGTGGGCGGGGAGGGGCGGCAGGAGCGCAGAGAGTGGGTTGGACTGGGGGGCTGGAGTCAGGGAGGAAGGGGGACGCAGGCTGCGGTGGGGGAGGGATAGGAGGCAGAAGGGGCCCTGGGTATGGATTGAGAGGAAGGGGGGACTGGGAGAGGGGCTGGGGCTCTGGGCAGAGAAGGCTAAGATGAGGGGTTTGGGTTGGAGTGAAGGAGCACAGGGCCGGGGGGTCCTGCTGTGGTGCTTGGCAGGTGCCGAGTTGGGGGGCAGAAGACGTTGGGATGGGGGGCAAGCAGTTGCCCCTGCATGGGGGAAGGGCAGGGGTGGGGGGTCCCCCCTGACCCCTTTGCCCTCCCCAGCCTTTGCAGAGCTGCAGACCGACATCAATGAGCTGACGAACAACCTGGACGGGGTGAAGATCCCATTCCTGGACTATCGGACGTACGCTCTGCGGGTGCTGTTCCCTGGCGAGGAGCCCCCCATGCTGCGCCATGGCCACGTGAGTGGGGGCCAGGCCAGGGTGGGCTGCAGAGCAGAGAGGAGGGTCTGGACTGGGGGGCAGAGCGGGGGGCTGGGGGGTAGAGCGGGAACTGGGCTGGGCCAGGGGGACTGGAGGGCAGAGTGGGGGACTGGGCTGGACTAGGGAGCAGAACAGGGGGCTGGCCCTGGGGTTCTGGGGGGCAGAGCAGGAGCTGGGCTGGACTGGGGGGACTGGCGGGCAGAGCAGTGGCTGGCCCCGGGGTTCTGGGGGGCAGAGCGGGGGCTGGCCCCGGGATCTGGGGGGCAGAACGGGGCCTGTATCTCACCCCCTGTCCCCCCAGGCGCCCCCCGGGGCAGAGCGGGGCCTGCGGCTCTTCGGGCAGCTCTTGCATTGCCAGCCCTTCCTGCTTACCTTCATCCATGCGCTGGAGGGGCAGCGCGGGTTCTCCATGCGGGACCGGGGGGCTGTGGCCTCCCTCACGCTGGTGGCCCTGCAGGGCCGGCTGGACTACGCCACTGGCGTCCTCAAGCAGCTGCTGGCCGACCTCATAGAGAAGAATCTGCAGAACCGGGCCCATCCCAAGCTGCTGCTGCGCAGGTGGGGCCTGGGGAGCTCCCAACCCCCCTGGGACCGCCCCCCCCGTTCCCCTGGGACCTCCCCGACACCCCCGGGGCTGCCTGGGACCCCCCGTTCCCTGGGACCTCCCTGACACCCCCGGGGCTGCCTGGGACCCCCTGTTCTCCTGGGACCTCCCAGGACCTCCCTGAACCCACCCATTTCCTTGGGACCCCCAAGATCTCCTCTGTTCCCCTGTAACCCCGGAACCCCCATTCCCCGGGCCCCCATTCTGCCACAGGGGAGACCCCCCCCTCGGACACCCCCTGTGACCCACAGTAACCTGGACTCCTGAGTCCCCGGTCTCTCCCTCCCCCAGGACGGAGTCAGTAGCTGAGAAGATGCTGACAAACTGGTTCACCTTCCTGCTGCATCGGTTCCTGAAGGTGAGAGAGGGGTGGGGGCTAGGAACCCCCCTGAACTCCTGGGTTCTCTCCCGGCTCTGGGAGGGGAGTAGGGGCTGGTGGTCACAGCGGGGGGGGCTGGAACCCCGGACGCCTGGGTTCTCAGCAGTAATGCCCCCCCAGGAGTGTGCTGGGGAGCCGCTGTTCCTGCTGTTCTGTGCCATCAAGCAGCAGATGGAGAAGGGGCCGATGGACGCGGTGACGGGGGAGGCGCGGTACTCGCTGAGCGAGGACAAACTCATCCGCCAGCAGATCGACTACAAGACCCTGGTTGGCTGGGGGCAGGGGGCCGGGGGGGCTGTCGGGCTGGGGGACCCTATTTGCCCAGGCGCTGGGCTGTGCCCCAGCTGTTATCAGAGCCCTGGGGAGTGACCTCTCTGGCCCCACGCATCTCCCAGGGTGCCCGGGGGCCCTCCTCCGACCCTGTGTCCCCCTGTCTGTGTGTCTCCAGCAGCCCCCCAAAATCCCATTCGCCCCCTGGCACCCAGCATTGCTTGTGGGGGCTCTGGGCATGTGTCATTCCCCCACCCATGGGTCACTCCCTCCGGGGATGGAGAAACCGAGTCACACCTTTGCTAGAAACTCCCAGGGGGAAGGGGCTGGAAAGGGGGGGAGGGAAGGGGGACTCAGACTGAAGGGACCCCCCCTGACCTGCCATCCCCCCCAGACGCTGTACTGTGCCAGCCCCGGCCCCCCTGGTGGCCCCGAAGTGCCCGTGAAGGTGCTGAACTGTGACACCATCACCCAGGCCAAGGAGAAGCTGCTGGACGCTGTGTACAGGGGGGTCCCCTATTCCCAGCGCCCCCGGGCTGATGACACGGAGCTGGGTATGGGGGAGATGGGGGGTACTGGGGGGTCCCCTATTCCCAGCATCCCCAGGCCGACGACACGGAGCTGGTACAGGGGAGATGGGGGGTCCCCTATTCCCAGCACCCCCAGGCCAACACAAAGCTGGGTACCGGGGAGATGGGGGGTATCTGAGGTCCCCTATTCCCAGTGCCCCCAGGCCGACCACACGGAGATTGGTACGGGGGGTACAGGGGGTCCCTGTTCCCAGCACCCCTGGGCCGACGACACAGAGCTTAGTACGGAGGAGATGGAGGGAGTACAGGGGGTCCCCTATTCCCAGTGCCCCTGGGCTGATGACACGGAGCTGAAAATGCCAGGGGGCGCCACTGGGGAAGGGAAAATGGGGCTTTGGGGCCCAGGGGGGCTTGGGTTATGTAGGAGGCGCAAGGGGGGGAGGCCCGGGGCACAAGGCTGCCTCAGGGGAGGCTGGGGGGTGGGGGGCAGGTGTTGCTGCCCAAGGGGTGTTTGATGGGTGTGGGGGTGTATTTGGGGGTCTGACACACACCCCGTTCCCAGAGTGGCGCCAGGACCGGTCGGGCCGAACCCTCCTACAGGACGAGGATATGACGAGCCGCATCGAGGGCGACTGGAAACAGCTCAACACTCTGGGGCACTACCAGGTGGGGCGGGGACCCCCAGAGCCCCCTGTAGTTCCCTGCTCCCCACCCACACCTCAACTACCAGGTGGGGCAAGGACCCCCCAGAGCCCCCTGTAGTTCCCTGCTCCCCACCCACACCTCAACTACCAGGTGGGGCGGGGACCCCCAGAGCCCCCACCTCCCCCCAGCTGCCCAGAGCCCCCTGTAGCTCCCTGCTCCCCATCCACACCTCAACTACCAGGTGGGGCGGGGACCCCCAGAGCCCCCTGTAGTTCCCTGCTCCCCACCCACACCTCAACTACCAGGTGGGGCAAGGACCCCCCAGAGCCTCACACCTCCTCCCAGCCCCCCAGAGCCCCCTGTAGCTCCCTGCTCCCCATCCACACCTCAACTACCAGGTGGGGTGGGGACCCCCAGAGCCCCCCACCTCCCCCCAGCTGCCCAGAGCCCCCTGTAGTTCGCTGCTCCCCACCCACACCTCAACTACCAGGTGGGGCAGGGACCCCCAGAGCCCTCCACCTCCCCCCAGCCCCCCAGAGCCCCCTGTAGTTCCCTGCTCCCCATCCACACCTCAACTACCAGGTGGGGCGGGGACCCCCAGAGCCCCCTGTAGTTCCCTGCTCCCCACCCACACCTCAACTACCAGGTGGGGCGGGGACCCCCAGAGCCCCCCACCTCCCCCCAGCTGCCCAGAGCCCCCTGTAGTTCCCTGCTCCCCACCCACACCTCAACTACCAGGTGGGGCAAGGTCCCCCCAGAGCCTCACACCTCCTCCCAGCCCCCCAGAGCCCCCTGTAGCTCCCTGCTCCCCATCCACACCTCAACTACCAGGTGGGGCAAGGACCCCCCAGAGCCCCCTGTAGTTCCCTGCTCCCCACCCACACCTCAACTACCAGGTGGGGCAGGGACCCCCAGAGCCCCCCACCTCCCCCCAGCTGCCCAGAGCCCCCTGTAGTTCCCTGCTCCCCACCCACACCTCAACTACCAGGTGGGGCAAGGACCCCCCAGAGCCTCACACCTCCTCCCAGCCCCCCAGAGCCCCCTGTAGCTCCCTGCTCCCCATCCACACCTCAACTACCAGGTGGGGCGGGGACCCCCAGAGCCCCCCACCTCCCCCAGCTGCCCAGAGCCCCCTGTAGTTCGCTGCTCCCCACCCACACCTCAACTACCAGGTGGGGCAAGGACCCCCCAGAGCCTCACACCTCCTCCCAGCCCCCCAGAGCCCCCTGTAGCTCCCTGCTCCCCATCCACACCTCAACTACCAGGTGGGGCGGGGACCCCCAGAGCCCCCTGTAGTTCCCTGCTCCCCACCCACACCTCAACTACCAGGTGGGGCAAGGACCCCCCAGAGCCTCACACCTCCTCCCAGCCCCCCAGAGCCCCCTGTAGCTCCCTGCTCCCCATCCACACCTCAACTACCAGGTGGGGCGGGGACCCCCAGAGCCCCCTGTAGCTCCCTGCTCCCCACCCACACCTCAACTACCAGGTGGGGCAAGGACCCCCCAGAGCCCCCCACCTCCCCCCAGCTGCCCAGAGCCCCCTGTAGCTCCCTGCTCCCCATCCACACCTCAACTACCAGGTGGGGCGGGGACCCCCAGAGCCCCCTGTAGTTCCCTGCTCCCCACCCACACCTCAACTACCAGGTGGGGCGGGGACCCCCCAGAGCCCCCCACCTCCCCCCAGCTGCCCATAGCCCCCTGTAGCTCCCTGCTCCCCATCCACACCTCAACTACCAGGTGGGGCGGGGACCCCCCAGAGCCTCACACCTTCTCCCAGCCCCCTAGAGCCCCCTGTAGCTCCCTGCTCCCCACCCACACCTCAACTACCAGGTGGGGCGGGGACCCCCAGAGCCCCCCACCTCCCCCCAGCTGCCCAGAGCCCCCTGTAGTTCCCTGCTCCCCACCCACACCTCAACTACCAGGTGGGGCGGGGACCCCCAGAGCCCCCCACCTCCTCCCAGCCCCCCAGAGCCCCCTGTAGCTCCCTGCTCCCCACCCACACCTCAACTACCAGGTGGGGCAAGGACCCCCCAGAGCCTCACACCTCCTCCCAGCCCCCCAGAGCCCCCTGTAGCTCCCTGCTCCCCATCCACACCTCAACTACCAGGTGGGCAAGGACCCCCAGAGCCCCCTGTAGTTCCCTGCTCCCCATCCACACCTCAACTACCAGGTGGGGCAAGGACCCCCCAGAGCCTCACACCTCCTCCCAGCCCCCCAGAGCCCCCTGTAGCTCCCTGCTCCCCATCCACACCTCAACTACCAGGTGGGGCGGGGACCCCCAGAGCCCCCTGTAGTTCCCTGCTCCCCACCCACACCTCAACTACCAGGTGGGGCAAGGACCCCCCAGAGCCTCACACCTCCTCCCAGCCCCCCAGAGCCCCCTGTAGCTCCCTGCTCCCCATCCACACCTCAACTACCAGGTGGGGCGGGGACCCCCAGAGCCCCCCACCTCCCCCCAGCTGCCCAGAGCCCCCTGTAGTTCCCTGCTCCCCACCCACACCTCAACTACCAGGTGGGGCAAGGACCCCCCAGAGCCTCACACCTCCTCCCAGCCCCCCAGAGCCCCCTGTAGCTCCCTGCTCCCCATCCACACCTCAACTACCAGGTGGGGCGGGGACCCCCAGAGCCCCCCACCTCCCCCCAGCTGCCCAGAGCCCCCTGTAGTTCCCTGCTCCCCACCCACACCTCAACTACCAGGTGGGGCAAGGACCCCCCCAGAGCCTCACACCTCCTCCCAGCCCCCCAGAGCCCCCTGTAGCTCCCTGCTCCCCACCCACACCTCAACTACCAGGTGGGGCGGGGACCCCCAGAGCCGCCCACTCCCCCCAGCCCCTGCTGCCCCACTGCCTTCCTGGAGCCCCCTGCTCCTCCCATAACCTCCTGCTCCCCACCCCCACACCCAAAATGGAAATGTGTCAGTGCACTAGGTCCCAACCACATGGGACAGGCCCCCACATAGGACCCCCTCACTGCCCCCCCATGGCCCTACACCTCCATCCCTACCCCACACCCTGCCTGGAATTGCAGCAGCGCACTGGGGCAGGCACCCCCCCATATCATCCCCAGACAGTCCCCCATGGCCCTCCCCCGCCCCCCTCACCTGCTGCCTCTCCCCCAGGTGACTGATGGCTCCAAGGTGGCCCTGATACCCCGGCAGGTCTCGGGGTGCAACGTGCCCAACTTCTGCACCTTCAGCCGCTCACTGAGCCACTACGGTAAGGCTCCCTGGACCCCCCAAGAGACTCACCCACTTCCCCCCTGCCTGCCCCACAGAGACACCCCCCCCAGCCTGACGGGGCCTGTGCTGCCCTTAGGGTGACCAGACAGCAAGTCCGAAAAATTGGGATGGGAGTGGGGGGTAATAGGAGCCTATATAAGAAAAAGACCCCAAAAACAGGACTGTCCCTATAAAATCAAGACATCTGGTCACCCCAGCTGCCCTAGAGCGACATGGTGTTGTGGGAGGGTGGGGCTGGGACTTGGGGAGCTGCAGGGAGTGTCTGCCCCCCACATCCCAGAAACCTTGTTCAGCCCCTGCCCCCCCCGAGCCCTACCTGCCCCAATCAGAAGACCCTCTCTGATCCCCCCCAGCCCCATATCCCATCCAGACTGGGTGGAGGGAGTAGTCAAAATGGTCTCCCCTGTGCTGCTGGATGGGCGGGGAGGGGGAGCAAGGGGCTCTGGGCTGGGCAACGGACTTGGGGCTCTGACGCCTCCCCATGACCTGTCCCCCCACCCCAGAGAGCCTCCTGCGGCCATCCAGCAGCCCCGACAGCCTGCGCTCCCGTGCCCCCATGCTGAGCCCCGAGCACGATGGGGGCACCCGGCTCTGGCACCTCGTCCGCAGCCACGACCCGCTGGGCGATCCCAAGGAGGGGGGCAGCAAGATGGTGTCGGAAATCTACCTCACCCGGCTCCTGGCCACCAAGGTACGGGGTGCAGGGAGCTGAGGGTGGGGCGGGGGCGGGGCCAGGTGTGCCAGTCTGACCCCCGGCGCCCCCAGGGCACGCTGCAGAAGTTCCTGGATGACCTGTTCGAGACGCTGTTCAGCACGGCGCACCGGGCCAGCGCCCTGCCTCTGCCCATCAAATACATGTTCGACTTCCTGGACGAGCAGGCGGATCGGCGCCAGATCAGCGACCCCGACGTGCGGCACACCTGGAAGAGCAACTGGTGAGACCCCTGGAGGGGCTCGGGGCTCTGCCCCCCCTGCCTGCCCCTGTGGCTCTGGGTGATGTGATTGGGGGGCTGCGGGTCCTGGGGGGCACTCTCTGACCCCTGCCCCCTCAACCTGCCCCTGTGGTTCTGGGTGAACGTGATCTGGGTGTTGGGGCGCTGTAGGGGTGTTGGGGGTCCCGGGGGTCTCTGGGCACTCTCTAACCCCCTGCCCCCCGCCTCCCCTGCAGTTCTGGGTGAATGTGATCAGGGTGTTGGGGGACCGTGGGGGGGGCTGGGGGTCCTGGGGGGGGTCTCTGGCACTCTCTGACCCCTGCCCCCCCAGCCTGCCCCTGCGGTTCTGGGTGAACGTGATCTGGGTGTTGGGGGGCTGTGGGGGGGGCTGGGGGTCCTGGGGGGGTCTCTGGCACTCTCTGACCCATGTCCCCCTCCGCCTCCCCTGCAGTTCTGGGTGATGTGATCAGGGTGTTGGGGAGGGCGATGGGGGGGCTGGCGGGGTGTTGGGGGGCCATGGGGCGGATAGGGGTCCCGGGGGGGTCTCTGGCACTCTCTGACCCCCGCCCCCCCCAGCCTGCCCCTGCGGTTCTGGGTGAACGTGATCAAGAACCCACAGTTCGTGTTCGACGTGCACAAGAGCAGCATCACGGACGCGTGTCTCTCCGTGGTGGCCCAGACGTTCATGGACTCGTGTTCCACGTCGCCCCAGCGCCTGGGCAAGGACTCACCCTCCACCAAACTGCTCTATGCCAAGGACCTGCCCGGCTACCGCGGCTGGGTGGAGCGGTGAGTGAGGGGAGCCAGGCAGGAGGCACAGTGGGGGGGGGGGGCAGCGAGAGCTGGGGCCCCACTGCAGGAGGGAGTGGGGGGCAGGGGAGGGGCTGAGATGAGTTGGGGTTTGAGGGAGTGGGCGAAGCAGGGGGCTCCCTGATGGGAGAAGTGGGGGAGGGGCATCAGGATACATGAGTTGGGGAGTAAAAGGGGTAATAGGGCCATGGGCAGGGCAAGCGGGGAGGGGCACCGGGATGCAGGGGGTAGAAGGGGTAATGGGGCCATGTGGGGAGTGGGGGGAGGGGTGCTGGGATGTGGGGGGCAGGGGGTAGGAGGGCTAATGGGGAGGGAGGGGCGCCAGGATGCAGGGGGTAGAAGGGGTAATGGGGTCATGGGGGGGAATGGGGGGAGGGGTGCCGGGATGGGGGGGTAGAAGGGGTAATGAGGACATGGGAAGGCCATGGGCGGAGGGGCGCCAGGATGCAGGGGGTAGAAGGGGTAATGAGGCCATGGAGGGGCCATGGGGGGGGCGCCAGGATGCAGGGGGTAGAAGGGGTAATGGGGCCATGGGGGGGAAGTAGGGGGAGGGGTGCCGGGATGGGGGGGGTAGAAGGGATAATGAGGCCATGGAGGGGCCGTGGGGGGGAGGGGCGCCAGGATGTAGGGGGTAGAAGGGGTAATGGGGTTATGGGGAGAAGAGTGCTGGGATTCATGGGGGAGGGGGTAGAAGGGGTAACGAGGACATGGGGGGAAGTGGGGGGAGGGGCACTGAGATGTGATGGGGAGGGGATAGGAGGGGTAATGGGGAGCAGTGGGGGGAGGGGCGCCAGGATGCAGGAGGTAGAAGGGGTAGTGGGGCTGTGGGGGGAGGGGGTAGAAGGGGCAAGGAGACCATGGGGGGGCTGTGGGGGAGGGGCGCCAGGATGCAGGGGGTAGAAAGGGTAATGGGGTCGGGGGGGCAGTGGGGGGAGGGGGTAGAAGCGGTAATGGGGCCGGGGGGGCAGTGGGGGGAGGTGCCCCGGCCCCCCCTCACCCTCTGTCCCCCAGGTACTACCGGGACATCGCCAGGATGGCGCCCATCAGTGACCAGGACATGGATGCCTATCTGGGGGAGCAGTCGCGGCTCCACGCTGGGGAGTTCAACACACTGGGGGCGCTGGGGGAGCTCTACCAGTACGTGGGGCGCTACCGCCAGGAGGTGAGCCCCCCCGACCCATCATTGCTGCCCCTGCTCCCCACCCCCTGAACCCCACCATCCCCCCTCACCAACCTCGCCCCCCCAGTCCCTCCAACCCCGACTGGCGCTGGGGAGCCCCCGCTCCACTGCCCTCCCACCCGGCCCTGGGTGAGATCTGCCCCACTGCCCCCCTGATCTCCCCAGTCCTACCAACCCCCCCCCGGCACTGGGGGGAGCCCCCGCTCCACTGCCCTCCCACCCGGCCCTGGGTGAGATCTGCCCCACTGCCCCCCTGATCTCCCCAGTCCCACCAACCCCCCCCGGCACTGGGGGGAGCCCCCGCTCCACTGCCCTCCCACCCGGCCCTGGGTGAGATCTGCCCCACTGCCCCCCTGATCTCCCCAGTCCTACCAACCCCCCCCCGGCACTGGGGGGAGCCCCCGCTCCACTGCCCTCCCACCCGGCCCTGGGTGAGATCTGCCCCACTGCCCCCCTGATCTCCCCAGTCCCACCAACCCCCCCCCGGCACTGGGGGGAGCCCCCGCTCCACTGCCCTCCCACCCGGCCCTGGGTGAGACCTGCCCCACTGTCCCCCTGATCCCCCCAGTCCTACCAACCCCGTCTGGCGCTGGGCAAGCCCCCGCCCCACTGCCACCCCCCAGTCCCACCAACCCCGCCCGGCGCTGGGCAAGCCCCCGCCCCACTGCCCCCCCCAGTCCCACCAACCTGGCGCTGGGCGAGCTCTGCCAGTACATGGGGCAGGAGGTGAGACCCCCCGGGTGCCCCTCGCCCACAGGTGCTGACCGCGCTGGAGCGGGACGGGGTTTGCCGGAAGCAGCGGCTGCGCCAGCGGCTGGAGCAGGTCATCGCCTTGGTCTCCACCAAGAGCTGAGGGGGGCTGGCCCCATGGCCAGCCAGTGCGACCTTCGACCTCCTCCGGGACCATGTGACCTTCGACTCCTGGCTCAGGGGCAGGCTGACTTTTGGGGGACAGCGGCTCTGGATGGGAGGGTCCCCCCCAATGCCTCCGGGACCTGGCCTCGTAGCAATAACCCAGAGGGGCTGCTGGTGGCGAAGGGGGGGGTGCGATGGGGGGGCAGGGCTGGGGGGCGGGTTTGACTGGGCTGGAGCAATGACCCCCCCTTTCACCCTAATACCAGACCCCCATCCCCAAAACTGTACAGACCCCCAGTACTGTTTGACCCCCTTCCCCAGCCTCCCAATGCACCCCCAGCCCAGCAGCTGAAAGGAGCCTCCCACCTCCCCCCTGTACAGCCCCCCCAAATAGCTGGTGGAATTTGCCTCTTGTTTTGGTGACAGTGACAATGGGAATTGGAGATTTAACCTGTGTCCCAGGGACTCCCCTCCCCAGCCCTTCCTCCCCCAGTTCCCCCAGCCCAGAGACCCCCTCCGTAGCCCTTCCCCCGGGCACCCCCTTGTCCCAGGGACCTCCCTGCACCCCCATCTCCTAGGGACTCCTCTCGACAGCCGTCCCCCCCAGCACCCCATTGTCCCAGGGATTCCCCTTCCCAGCGCCCCCTTTCCCGGCGACGTGGTGCCTTAATTACTGAATAATTTATTGCGTCTCAGGGGGGTTTGGTGTAAATTTAGTCCCAGGTGTAAGAAATTTCAGTGTAACCCCCCCCCGATATCTGTGTAAACAGTCATACTACATGTGGGTGCGGGGAGGGGGGCCTGGCCCCCCCCCGAGATTTGGGGGAAGCAGGACAGACCCCTTCCCTCGCTCCCACGCAGCTGTTTTCTCTGTTCATTTTATAATTAACTTTTCTTTTATTAATTAAAGTGCTGAAAAAAAAACAACCGCCCCTAACTGGGCCATTGTGTTGGGAGGGCTCATATACCATGGTGGGGGCCACACAGAGCCCCTCCCCTGACCGAGCTCGGGGTGTTCCCATCACGCCAGGCCCCGCACGGACACCCCCCCCCCCAACAGAGCGGGGCTAGAGGAGGGGAGTTCTAACACCAAACGCCAGGAGAAGAGGCTGCTGTTTGAGTCTGACTGAACCGTGATGCTCGACAATCCAGTGGAACTTCCCGCCACTGGACAACAGGCAAAACTGCTGGCAGAACGGGCTTCGGGCCCCGGAGGCGAGGGCTTTCCCAGTAATACTGCTGAGGTCGGGAAGAGGCAGTTTCTCTCCCGGGGGAGCTTCTTGCTGCTGCTGTTGCTGGAGCCGGGATGGCTCAGGGGGGAGATTTCACTCTGCCTCAGCTGGGACAGGAGGGATGCGGGGCTCGTGCCCGGCCCCGCTCTGGCGTCTGCCTCAGAAGCAAGCGGCGGTGGGGTGGAGGGAGGTGAAAGATGTGGTGGTGTCAGCTGGATGAATAAGTGATGGGCCCTTCAGTTCCGGGTGGGGAGGGGGAATTAAAGGAAGTTTTAAAGAAATCCACGCACCCATTCCCCTCACTCCTGATCTGCAGCCCCTGCCAGCCCTTCCCCCCCCAACCCTGTCAGTGCCCCTCACTCCCGACCTGCAGCCCCTGCCAGCCCTTCTCCCCCCCAACCCTGTCAGTGCCCCTCACTCCCCACCCACAGCCCCTGCTAGCCTGGCCCTGGGCTGCCCCCAGTTCTGCTGGTCCCCCTCACTCCTGACCCGCAGCCCCTGCTGGCCCAGCCCTGGGCTCCCCGCAGCTCTTCCGGTGCCCCTCACTCCCCACCCACAGCCCCTGCTAGCCCAGCCCTGCCCCCCAGCTGTGCCTGTGCCCCTCACTCTTGACCCACAGCCCCTGGTAGCCTGGCCCTGGGCTCACCCCAGTTCTGCCGGTGCCCCTCACTCCCGACCTGCAGCCCCTGCCAGCCCAGCCCTGAGCTCCCCCTGGAGCTTGCACCATCTGTGCCTGTTGATTTTTAATTATTCATCTGCTCTCTGGCCCAGCAACTGATGGGAGGTTAATGGACAGAGACAGGGGGGAGGGGGAGCTCCCCTGGGACCCCCACACACCTGTCAGCTGGAGCTGGCTAACCAGGCCCCTGCTAATCAGGGAAAGCCCAGTTTACAGTTTGGATGGGAGACTGGGCAGCACAGCATCCCCTGCTGTCTGGCCCTGCCTTTCAGGGGAGCACGTCCCCTGCCCAGCACCCTGTTCCCTGCCCCATGGCGCTCCCCACAGCCCCCAATCCGGACTGCCAGGGTAGAGCACCCCGTGCCCTCCCTCGGCCTGCCCCCACCCCAGCGCTAACAGCCTCGTAAAGGCATTTTTAACGTTCCAGTCTCAAAAAAAACCCTGCGAGAACAAGTGGCGGAGCCATAAGTCCATGGCCAGGGGGTGAGGAGGAACCAAGTTAGTGTGGGGCCAGGCAGGGCCGGAACAGGTAGCTGGGTGGTGTCAAACAACCCCTCCTCCCAGGAAAAAAGAAATTGGGGCCAGGGGAGGGTCCTTGGCTCAGTGCCAGGATCCTATAAGGAGGAGAAAGACCTACACCAAAATGGGTGAACACGTGTGCGGGGAGAGCTGGGCAGGGGTGATAGGTTCAGGCCTGGCTGGCTCAGGGGGGCTGGGACTGGGGGACCAGGGCCTTTCTCCCTTAGGGCACCGGCTCAGCTCTGGCCCCCAGCAACGCTTCTGGTTCCCAGCTCAGCCTGGCATGGTGCCAGCCCTGTTCATTATCCCCCTCACCTGGCCAGACCCCAGACCCATTAATAACGACTCCAGCATTGTTAATGTTGCCCTGCCTGAGCCATGCCAGGGTCCCAGCTAATAACACAACCTTGGGGCCTGGGGAGGAACCAGGACTCCTGGGTTCTCACCCTGGCTCTGGGATGGGAGTGGAGTCTGGTGGGGTGGAGCTGGGAGCCAGGACTCAAGGCCGCCGGGAGAGTGGGGGCAGGCAAGTGGGGCAATTTGCCCCAGGCCCTGCAGTGGCCCCCATGAGAGTTTTTGGCAGGTCTTCGGCGGCTGGTCCTTCAGTGCTGCCAAATGCACCTGAAGTGAGTGAAGGACCGGCTGCCGAAGACCCAGAGCTGCTTCCGCTCTGGGTCTTAGGTGGCAATTCAGCATCCAGTCCTTCACTCGCTCTGGAACCTGCCGCTGAAGTGCCCTGGAGACCCGGAGCGGAAGGACCCCCGCCGCCGAAGACCCCAGGCTCCCTGAATCCTCTGATCGGCCCTGACAGGACTCCTGGGTTCTCTCCCTGGCTCTGGGGGGAAGTGGCAGTTTACTGGGTTGCAGTTGGGGGGGGCTGGGTTAATACCTGAGCCCCAAGTGTCTCAGTTTCCCTGGTGAGGGGGGTGCAGCCCCTCCCTTCCCCCCACTCTCATTAAGGGAGGCCCAGCACTGTGATGTCACAAGCTGCAGCCGAAATGCTGAGTACAGTTGTGGGTCCTCTAGCAATCCAGGGGCTGTTGGATTGGTGGCTCGGGGGGCTCAGGGGTGAGGCATGTCCATCCCCACCCCCAGGATGTACCGCTCGCCTGCAATGCAAACCTCAGACATGTTCCAGACCCATCCCTGGCTCGTCTCCCCACACACACCGCCCCATAAATCTCCCCTGACGTGGATGGGGGAGGGGAGATGGTTGTGGCAAGCTCAGGCCCTGGCTCATAAAGATTAATTATGATCCACGGGGCTTTTAGCACATAATTGCTTGATGCACAGTGACACACTGAGCTGAGAGGGTGGGGCGGAAGCTGGGAGCCAGGACTCCTGGGTTCTCCCCCCCTCCAGCTCTGGGAGGCGGGGGGCTGGTGGGTCAGAACGGGGAGGGGCTTACACCAGGACCCAGCATGCCCACACCTGGCAACCCAGCAGGATTGTAAGCGCCCCAGAGCCTCGCCCCAGCTTGTGGGGCTGGGCCCAGAGTCTCCGGGCTGATATGGTAGGACAGCGCCCTCTGCTGGGTACAAAGCTGCTCAGTGGTGGTTGAACAAGGGCGCTTAGAGCCCCATGTCTATAGAAGTATCGGGGTGGCTCATACATCTTTATGAGCCCCCTGTCTACAGAAGAAATACATTTATGCCCCCAGAGCTGGGAGAGAACCCAGGAGTCCAGCTCCCAGCACCGCCACCCCCCACGCTCTAAGGGAGAGAACCCAGGAGTCCGGCTCCCAGCACCGCCCCCACCCCCACGCTCTAAGGGAGAGAACCCAGGAGTCCAGCTCCCAGCACCGCCACCCCCCACGCTCTAAGGGAGAGAACCCAGGAGTCCAGCTCCCAGCACCGCCACCCCCCACGCTCTAAGGGACAGAACCCAGGAGTCCAGCTCCCAGCACCGCCACCCCCCACGCTCTAAGGGACAGAACCCAGGAGTCCGGCTCCCAGCACCGCCACCCCCCACGCTCTAAGGGAGAGAACCCAGGAGTCTGGCTCCCAGCACCGCCCCCCCTCACGCTCTAAGGGAGAGAACCCAGGAGTCCAGCTCCCAGCACCGCCACCCCCCACGCTCTAAGGGAGAGAACCCAGGAGTCCGGCTCCCAGCACCGCCCCCACCCCCACGCTCTAAGGGAGAGAACCCAGGAGTCCAGCTCCCAGTACCGCCCCCCCTCACGCTCTAAGGGACAGAACCCAGGAGTCCGGCTCCCAGCACCGCCACCCCCCACGCTCTAAGGGAGAGAACCCAGGAGTCTGGCTCCCAGCACCGCCCCCCCTCACGCTCTAAGGGACAGAACCCAGGAGTCCGGCTCCCAGCACCGCCACCCCCCACGCTCTAAGGGAGAGAACCCAGGAGTCCAGCTCCCAGTACCGCCCCCCCTCACGCTCTAAGGGACAGAACCCAGGAGTCCAGCTCCCAGCACCGCCACCCCCCACGCTCTAAGGGAGAGAACCCAGGAGTCTGGCTCCCAGCACCGCCCCCCCTCACGCTCTAAGGGACAGAACCCAGGAGTCCAGCTCCCAGCACCGCCACCCCCCACGCTCTAAGGGAGAGAACCCAGGAGTCCGGCTCCCAGCACCGCCCCCACCCCCACGCTCTAAGGGAGAGAACCCAGGAGTCCAGCTCCCAGCACCGCCACCCCCCACGCTCTAAGGGAGAGAACCCAGGAGTCCAGCTCCCAGTACCGCCCCCCCTCACGCTCTAAGGGACAGAACCCAGGAGTCCGGCTCCCAGCACCGCCACCCCCCACGCTCTAAGGGAGAGAACCCAGGAGTCTGGCTCCCAGCACCGCCCCCCCTCACACTCTAAGGGACAGAACCCAGGAGTCCGGCTCCCAGCACCGCCACCCCCCACGCTCTAAGGGAGAGAACCCAGGAGTCCAGCTCCCAGTACCGCCCCCCCTCACGCTCTAAGGGACAGAACCCAGGAGTCCAGCTCCCAGCACCGCCACCCCCCCACGCTCTAAGGGAGAGAACCCAGGAGTCTGGCTCCCAGCACCGCCCCCCCTCACGCTCTAAGGGACAGAACCCAGGAGTCCGGCTCCCAGCACCGCCACCCCCCACGCTCTAAGGGAGAGAACCCAGGAGTCCAGCTCCCAGCACCGCCCCCCCTCACGCTCTAAGGGAGAGAACCCAGGAGTCCGGCTCCCAGTACCACCCCCCCCCACGCTCTAAGGGAGAGAACCCAGGAGTCCGGCTCCCAGCACCGCCCCCACTCACACTCTAAGGGACAGAACCCAGGAGTCCGGCTCTCAGCACCGCCCCCCCTCACGCTCTAAGGGAGAGAACCCAGGAGTCCAGCTCCCAGCACCGCCCCCCCTCACGCTCTAAGGGACAGAACCCAGGAGTCCGGCTCCCAGTACCGCCCCCCCCCCACGCTCTAAGGGAGAGAACCCAGGAGTCCAGCTCCCAGCACCGCCCCCCCTCACGCTCTAAGGGACAGAACCCAGGAGTCCGGCTCCCAGCACCGCCCCCCCTCACACTCTAAGGGAGAGAACCCAGGAGTCCAGCTCCCAGCACCGCCCCCCCTCACGCTCTAAGGGACAGAACCCAGGAGTCCGGCTCCCAGCACCGCCCCCCCTCACGCTCTAAGGGAGAGAACCCAGGAGTCCGGCTCCCAGCACCGCCCCCCCCTCCACGCTCTAAGGGAGAGAACCCAGGAGTCCGGCTCTCAGCACCGCCCCCCCTCACGCTCTAAGGGAGAGAACCCAGGAGTCCGGCTCCCAGCACCGCCCCCCCTCACGCTCTAAGGGACAGAACCCAGGAGTCCAGCTCCCAGTACCGCCCCCCCCTCACGCTCTAAGGGACAGAACCCAGGAGTCCGGCTCCCAGTACCGCCCCCCCCTCACGCTCTAAGGGAGAGAACCCAGGAGTCCAGCTCCCAGCACCGCCCCCCCTCACGCTCTAAGGGACAGAACCCAGGAGTCCGGCTCCCAGCACCACCCCCCCCTCACGCTCTAAGGGACAGAACCCAGGAGTCCGGCTCCCAGCACCCCCCCCCTCACGCTCTAAGGGAGAGAACCCAGGAGTCCGGCTCCCAGCACCGCCCCCCCCTCCACGCTCTAAGGGAGAGAACCCAGGAGTCCAGCTCCCAGCACCGCCCCCCCTCACGCTCTAAGGGACAGAACCCAGGAGTCCGGCTCCCAGCACCGCCCCCCCTCACGCTCTAAGGGACAGAACCCAGGAGTCCGGCTCCCAGCACCGCCCCCCCTCACGCTCTAAGGGACAGAACCCAGGAGTCCGGCTCCCAGCACCACCCCCCCCTCACGCTCTAAGGGAGAGAACCCAGGAGTCCGGCTCTCAGCACCGCCCCCCCTCACGCTCTAAGGGACAGAACCCAGGAGTCCGGCTCCCAGTACCGCCCCCCCCCTCACGCTCTAAGGGACAGAACCCAGGAGTCCGGCTCCCAGCACCGCCCCCCCACCACGCTCTAAGGGAGAGAACCCAGGAGTCCAGCTCCCAGCACCGCCCCCCCTCACGCTCTAAGGGACAGAACCCAGGAGTCCAGCTCCCAGTACCGCCCCCCCCCTCACGCTCTAAGGGAGAGAACCCAGGAGTCCGGCTCTCAGCACCGCCCCCCCTCACACTCTAAGGGACAGAACCCAGGAGTCCGGCTCCCAGCACCGCCCCCCCCCCCCACGCTCTAAGGGAGAGAACCCAGGAGTCCAGCTCCCAGCACCGCCCCCCCTCACGCTCTAAGGGAGAGAACCCAGGAGTCCGGCTCCCAGCACCACCCCCCCTCACGCTCTAAGGGACAGAGCCCAGGAGTCCGGCTCCCAGCACCGCCCCCCCTCACGCTCTAAGGGAGAGAACCCAGGAGTCCGGCTCTCAGCACCGCCCCCCCTCACGCTCTAAGGGACAGAACCCAGGAGTCCGGCTCCCAGCACCGCCCCCCCCCCACGCTCTAAGGGAGAGAACCCAGGAGTCCAGCTCCCAGCACCGCCCCCCCTCACGCTCTAAGGGACAGAACCCAGGAGTCCGGCTCCCAGCACCGCCCCCCCCTCCACGCTCTAAGGGAGAGAACCCAGGAGTCCAGCTCCCAGCACCGGCCCCCCTCACACTCTAAGGGAGAGAACCCAGGAGTCCAGCTCCCAGTACCGCCCCCACCTCACGCTCTAAGGGACAGAGCCCAGGAGTCCGGCTCTCAGCACCGCCCCCCCTCACGCTCTAAGGGACAGAACCCAGGAGTCCGGCTCCCAGCACCGCCCCCCCCCCCATGCTCTAAGGGAGAGAACCCAGGAGTCCAGCTCCCAGCACCGCCCCCCCCTCACGCTCTAAGGGAGAGAACCCAGGAATCTGGCTCCCAGCACCGCCCCCCCCCCCCCGCCTCACGCTCTAAAGGAGAGAATCCAGGCGTCCTGGTATGAAGATGGAGAGAGAACGCTGCAATTGATGTTTTCTTGGAGGGGACAGGCTAAAATGCCACCTGGAAGGAGGGTGGCGGTTGGCGTTTGTGGCTCATGGAGGAGCGGGGGTAACTTGTTCACCGCAAACCAGTGGGACTCCCTGCCACTCGACAGCACTGAGGGCTAGGGCTTGGCAGGGTCCCATGTGGGTCAGGGAAGTGTTAAAAAAGAGCCCACCAGACAGTGTATGTGTGTGTGTATGTGCACACACACCCTCATACTCCAGCACTCGGCTGTGGGCAGCTCTGGCAGGGGTTGGTTATACAGGGACCCCCCTGCCCAGCGCCAGGATGTGGCCCCTCTGGGGTGGGGCAGGGGCTGGTTACACAGGGACCCCTCACCCAGCTCTGACGCACACACACCCCATGGCAGGGCAAAGGGGCTGGTTATACGGAGAGCCTTTGCCCAGTGCTGAGATGCAGCCACTTCTGGGGTGAGGTGTGGGAACAGCATGCCCCCCTCCATCTCCAAGGTTCATTCATTTCATGCTGGGGCATTGCAGCATTATGGGAGTTGTAAAAGCAGCAAAGAATCCTGTGGCACCTTATAGACTAACAGACGTTTTAGAGCATGAGCTTTCGTGGGTGAATACCCACTTCGTCAGATGCATGTAGTGGAAATTTCCAGGGGCAGGTATATATATGCAGGCAAGCTAGAGATAATGAGGTAGTTCAATCAGGGAGGATGAGGCCCTGTTCTAGCAGCTGAGGTGTGAAAACCAAGAGAGGAGAAACTGGTTCTGTAACTGGCAAGCCATTCACAGTCTTTGTTTAATCCTGAGCTGATGGTGTCAAATTTGCAGATGAACTGAAGCCCAGCAGTTTCTCTTTGAAGTCTGGTCCTGAAGTTTTTTTGCTGCAGGATGGCCACCTTAAGGTCTGCTATAGTGTGGCCAGGGAGGTTGAAGTGTTCTCCTACAGGTTTTTGTATATTGCCATTCCTAATGTCTGATTTGTGTCCGTTTATCCTTTTCCGTAGCGACTGTCCAGTTTGGCCGATGTACATAGCAGAGGGGCATTGCTGGCATATGATGGCGTATATTACATTGGTGGAGGTGCAGGTGAATGAACCGGTGATAGTGTGGCTGATCTGGTTAGGTCCTGTGATGGTGTCGCTGGTGTAGATATGTGGGCAGAGTTGGCATCGAGGTTTGTTGCATGGATTGGTTCCTGAGCTAGAGTTACTATGGTGCTGTGTGCAGTTACTGGTGAGAATATGCTTCAGGTTGGCAGGTGGCCTGTGGGCAAGGACTGGCCTGCCACCCAAGGCCTGTGAAAGTATGGGATCATTGTCCAGGATGGGTTGTAGGTCCCTGATGATGTGTTGGAGAGGTTTTAGCTGGGGACTGTATGTGATGGCCAATGGAGTCCTGTTGGTTTCTTTCTTGGGTTTGTCTTGCCGTAGGAGGCTTCTGGATACACGTCTGGCTCTGTTGATCTGTTTCCTTATTTCCTCATGCGGGTATTGTAGTTTTGAGAATGCTTGGTGGAGATTTTGTAGGTGTTGGTCTCTGTCTGAGGGGTTAGAGCAGATGCGGTTGTACCTCAGTGCTTGGCTGTAGACAATGGATCGTGTGATGTGCCCGGGATGGAAGCTGGAGGCATGAAGGTAGGCATAGCGGTCGGTAGCTTTTCGGTATAGAGTGGTGGTAATGTGACCATCACTTATTTGCACCGTGGTGTCTAGGAAGTGGACCTCCCGTGTAGATTGGTCCAGGCTGAGGTTGATGGTGGGGCGGAAGCTGTTGAAATCGTGGTGGAATTTTTCCAGAGACTCCTTCTCATGGATCCAGATGATGAAGATGTCATCATTGTAGCGTAGGTAGAGAAGGGGTGTGAGCGGACGAGAGCTGAGGAAGTGTTGTTCCAGGTTGGCCATAAAAATATTGGAGTATTGTGGGGCCATGCGGGTGCCCATAGCTGTGCCATTGATCTGGAGATATATATTGTCATTAAATTTGAAATAGGATCCTCACACACAATTACAGGACCTGGAACTTTGCCACAGGATTCTTTGCTGCTTTTACAGATCCAGACTAACACGGCTACCCCTCTGATTATGGGAGTTGGGACACTGGTCTAGGTGGCCCATGGGGCTGTTCCTAGGAACATGCCCCCAGTGTCCTGGGCCCCTCCTCCAGGGAGAGATTTCCCCTCACTTTTCTCCATCCCCACCGAGAAGAGCCCCCACTCGCCCTAGAGGACCCCACACATTGTCACCACTTTGTCCAGCCGGGTATAATTAAGGGCCAGTTAACAGACCCCCACAATTGCAGCCTCTTTCTGTGCCCCCGGATGGAAACTCCTATCTGGGGGGGGGGCCCTGCCCCACTGCCCCAGACCTCCCCCTGCAATATGTGGGTGGGAGCTGGGCTGTGGGGATGGGGAGGGGGTGGATCCAGGCAAGGAGGGGGAGCAAAGGATCGGGGGTGGGTACCCAGGGGCAGATCCGGAGGGTGGATATAGGCGGGTGTGGAGCAAGGGGCGGGTCCTAGAGGCTAGGGGGCGGAACTGGAAGGTGGATATAGGTGGGGGCGGAGCTATAGGCGGGAGGTGGAGCCAGGCTTGTGTCCTAGGTGGGGGGGGGCGGAGCCGGAGGATGGAGATAGTGGGGGCGGAGCTAGAGGAGGGGGCGGAGCTAGAGGCGGGTCCAAGCGGGGCGGAGGGCGGAGCCGGAGGGTGGCTATGGTGGGGGGCGGAGCTAGAGGCGGGGGCGGAGTCGGGGCAGGTTCTAGCGGGGTGGGGGCGGAGCTAGAGGCGGGTCCAAGCGGGGCGGAGGGCGGAGCCGGAGGGTGGCTATGGTGGGGGGCGGAGCTACAGGCGGGGGCGGAGCCGGGGCGGGTTCTAGCGGGGCGGGGGCGGAGCTAGAGGCGCTTCCTATCGGGGTGGGGCGGAGCCGGAGGGTGGCTATGGTGGGGGGCGGAGCTAGAGGCGGGGGCGGAGCCGGGGCGGGCTCTAGCGGGGCGGGGGCGGAGCTAGAGGCGGGGGCGGAGTCGGGGCATGTTCTAGCGGGGTGGGGGCGGAGCTAGAGGAGGGGGCGGAGCTAGAGGCGGGTCCAAGCGGGGCGGAGGGCGGACCCGGAGGGTGGCTATGGTGGGGGGCGGAGCTAGAGGCGGGGGCGGAGCCGGGGCGGGTTCTAGCGGGGCGGGGGCGGAGCTAGAGGCGCTTCCTATCGGGGTGGGGCGGAGCCGGAGGGTGGCTATGGTGGGGGGCGGAGCTAGAGGCGGGGGCGGAGCCGGGGCGAGTTCTAGCGGGGTGGGGGCGGAGCTAGAGGCGCTTCCTATCGGGGCGGGGGGCGGAGCCGGAGGGTGGCTACGGTGGGGGCGGAGCTAGAGGCGGGGGCGGAGCCGGGGTGGGGGCGGAGCTAGAGGCGCTTCCTATCGGGGTGGGGCGGAGCCGGAGGGTGGCTATGGTGGGGGGCGGAGCTAGAGGCGGGGGCGGAGTCGGGGCAGGTTCTAGCGGGGTGGGGGCGGAGCTAGAGGCGGGTCCAAGCGGGGCGGAGGGCGGAGCCGGAGGGTGGCTATGGTGGGGGGCGGAGCTAGAGGCGGGGGCGGAGCCGGGGCGGGCTCTAGCGGGGCGGGGGCGGAGCTAGAGGCGGGGGCGGAGTCGGGGCAGGTTCTAGCGGGGTGGGGGCGGAGCTAGAGGAGGGGGCGGAGCTAGAGGCGGGTCCAAGCGGGGCGGAGGGCGGAACCGGAGGGTGGCTATGGTGGGGGCGGAGCTAGAGGCGGGGGCGGAGCCGGGGCGGGTTCTAGCGGGGCGGGGGCGGAGCTAGAGGCGCTTCCTATCGGGGTGGGGCGGAGCCGGAGGGTGGCTATGGTGGGGGGCGGAGCTAGAGGCGGGGGCGGAGCCGGGGCAGGTTCTAGCGGGGTGGGGGCGGAGCTAGAGGTGGGGGTGGGAGCGGGGAAGCGGGAGGCGAGTTCCGGGGCTCGCTCAGTTCCTCCCTGCTCCGGGCCGCGGCCCGCTGGAGCCGGAGCTGCGAGCAGGAGCCGCCCGGTGAGCAGCGCCTGGGGGGCAGGAGGATTAGCGGGTATCGAGGGGGGGTTGGAGCGGCTGTGGGGTGTGTGACAGTATCGGGGGGGTTGGGAGATGTGGGGCGCACACGGGGCTTATCGGGGCTGCGGGGGGACTCTGTGGGGCTAGGGGGCTGGAGGAGCGTGGTGTGAGGGTATTGGGGGGCTGCGGGGGTTGGGGTACCCTACGGGAGATGGGGGCTGTGGGAGAAGCAGTGTGTGTGAGGGTATTGGGGGGCTGTGGGGGTTGGGGTACCCTGGAGGGGATGGGAGCTGTGAGGGAAGTGGGGTGTGAGGGTATTGGGGGGCTGTGGGGGTTGGGGTACCCTGGAGGGGGTGGGAGTTGTGGGAGAAGCGGTGTGTGTGAGGGTATTGGGGGGCTGTGGGGGTTGGGGTACCCTACGGGAGATGGGGGCTGTGGGAGAAGCAGTGTGTGTGAGGGTATTGGGGGGCTGTGGGGGTTGGGGTACCCTGGAGGAGATGGGAGCTGTGGGGGAAGCAGGGTGTGTGACGGTATTGGGGGGCTGTGGGGGTTGGGGTACCCTGGAGGAGATGGGGGCTGTGAGGGAAGTGGGGTGTGAGGGTATTGGGGGGCTGTGGGGGTTGTGGTACCCTGGAGGGGATGGGAGCTGTGGGAGAAGCGGTGTGTGTGAGGGTATTGGGGGGCTGTGGGGTTGGGGTACCCTATGGGAGATGGGGGCTGTGGGAGAAGCAGTGTGTGTGAGGGTATTGGGGGGCTGTGGGGGTTGGGGTACCCTACGGGAGATGGGGGCTGTGGGAGAAGCAGTGTGTGTGAGGGTATTGGGGGGCTGTGGGAGTTGGGGTACCCTGGAGGAGATGGGGGCTGTGAGGGAAGTGGGGTGTGAGGGTATTGGGGGGCTGTGGGGGTTGTGGTACCCTGGAGGGGATGGGAGCTGTGGGAGAAGCGGTGTGTGTGAGGGTATTGGGGGGCTGTGGGGTTGGGGTACCCTACGGGAGATGGGGGCTGTGGGAGAAGCAGTGTGTGTGAGGGTATTGGGGAGCTGTGGGGGTTGTGGTACCCTGGAGGGGATGGGAGCTGTGGGAGAAGCGGTGTGTGTGAGGGCTGTGGGGCAGGTAGGTCACAGGATTTGTGCTGGTTCTGGACTCTGACCGACCTTTCACTTCCCTTCCAGCTCCTGTTCCTCTGCTCTCAGACTCCATCTTCCGCCCCCCCTGGGGCGGGGGGGGGGCCTTGGACGGTGCCATGAGACTGGCAGGTGAGAGGTTGGGTTGGGGGTGGGGGGCTGGTGTGGGCAGTAGGGGGGGTTGGGTGTGGGGGCTGAGTTTGCAGCAAGGGGGGGCCTGCTCCGGGGGGGCTGGCTGTGCCTCATGCCCCAGCTCTGACCCCCTGCTTCCCTCCCCCAAGGTCCCCTACGCGTGGTGGTGATCATCCTCACTGCTGGGCTCACCTGGATCCTCGTCAGCCTCCTGCTGGGCACCCAGAGTGGCTTCTCTCGCCTCCAGCAGCTCCTCAGCAGTAAGAGCTGCCCCCCCCATGGGCATCTTGTGGCAGGCAGTTCCACAGGGCAACGTCATCCACAGCTATAGTGGCAGGAGCAGGGGTGCCCCCTGGAGGGATCTGCCCTTGGGGTTGGGGGGGCCAGGGGCTGCAGTGTCCCCCCTCCCCCAGTAAGGACACCCGGTTGCCTTTTGGCAGGGAGTTTCACAGGGGATGACTCCACCCAGTGCTATGGTACAAGGCCCTAAATCCTGGCGGGGTTGGGTGGCGAGGTCTTTGCCTGGGGCAGACTCCTGCCCCCCAAGCAGTGGGCAGGGGGGAAGGACGTAGAGACCAAGTTCTGGACCCCCAGCGCGGTGGTGGAGGTTGGGCACATTGTGCTGTGGGTCACTGGGGCTGCTTTTTCTCTCCCCACAGGTCCTGAGAACCTCCCCACGGCAGGTGAGTGACTGGCCAAGGAGCTGCTACTCTGGGACAGGAGCTTGTCCTGCTCTCCCCTGGGTCTGTGCCATGCTGGGGGCAGGGGGTCCTGGCTGGCGGCCCAGTCTGGGGAGAGAAGGGGGGCTGGGATCCAGGGTGCTTCCCCCTCCCCTCACCAGCCCCCTCTCTTCTTGCCCCCAGTGTCAGGCTGGGGCAGCTCGGCTGTGCCCCTTCAGGCCAGCACCGCCCCCTCAGGCAGGGCGGGAGCCAGAAGCAGACAGAACAGTGAGTCTCTGGCCTGGGGAGTGGAGGGCAGCGGTAGCGGGGGGCTGGGTCCCAAGGTGGGAGCAGGGACCCCATGGCGGGGGGCAGCGGGGGGCTGGGTCCCAGGCTGGGAGCAGGGACCCCATGGCGGGTGGCAGCGGGGGCTGGGTCCCAGGCCAGGAGCAGGGACCCTATGAGGGGCTGTGATAACGGGGGGCTGGGTCCCAGGCTGGGACCAGGGACCCCATGGCGGGGGGCAGCAGGGGGCTGGGTCCCAGGCTGGGAGCAGGGACCCCATGGCGGGGGGCAGCAGGGGGCTGGGTCCCAGGCTGGGAGCAGGGACCCCATGGCGGGGGGCAGCAGGGGGCTGGGTCCCAGGCTGGGAGCAGGGACCCCATGTCGGGGGGCAGCTCCTGGGCTGGGTCCCAGACCGGGAGCAGGGACCCCATGTCGGGGGGCAGCTCCTGGGCTGGGTCCCAGACCAGGAGCTGGGATCTCATGGGGGGGCAGGCAGCAGCAGGGGGCTGGGTCCCAGGCTGGGAGCAGGGACCCTATGAGGGGCTGTGATAACGGGGGGCTGGGTCCCAGGCTGGGAGCAGGGACCTCATGGCGGGGGGCAGCTCCTGGGCTGGGTCCCAGACCAGGAGCTGGGATCTCATGGGTGGGCGGGCAGCAGCAGGGAGCTGGGTCCCAGGCCAGGAGCAGGACCCCATGGGGGGCTGTGGTAGCAGGGGGCTGGGTCCCAGGCTGGGAGCAGGGACCCTATGGCCGGGGGCAGCTCCTGGGCTGAGTCCCAGGCTGGGAGCAGGGACCTCATGGCGGGGGGCAGCTCCTGGGCTGGGTCCCAGACCAGGAGCTGGGATCTCATGGAGGGGCGGGCAGCAGCAGGGGGCTGGGTCCCAGGCTGGGAGAAGGGGGCTGGGTCCCAGGCTGGGAGCAGGGACCCCATAGGGGGCTGGGTCCCAGGCTGGGAGCAGGGACCTCATGGCAGGGGTTGGGGGGGTTTCAGGGGGTTGGGTCCCAGTTTGGGAGCCGGGACCTCATGGGGGCGGTAGCAGGGGGCTGGGTCCCAGGCTGGGAGCAGGACCCCATGGGAGGCTGTGGTAGCAGGGGGCTGGGTCCCAGATACAGGGGCAGGGACCCTGGTGCATCACCTCAAGTGTCCCTACCGGCAGGGGTGGGGGGTGTCCCAATCCCATAGGGTGAGGGAGGAGGACCCCTCCATTTAACAGGTGACTCCCGTGGTCCTATGTCCCTCAGCTCACGTTCCCCCACCAGTGCCCCCCTCCCAGGAGCCCATCCCCCTCATGGTGGGGCCATGGCACCCTTGACTGGTGTGGGAGCTGCCTAGCCCAGGTGACCAGGGGTGGTGTGTGATATGAGGGTGTCTTGGCGACCTCCCCACATCTCCCCACACCCCTCCCCAGAGCCGCGGCCCAGGAGGTATAAGTGTGGCCTCCCGCAGCCCTGCCCCGAGCAGCATCTTGCCTTCCGCCTGGTCAGCGGTGCCGCCAACGTCATCGGGCCCAAGATCTGCCTGGAGGATAAAATGTGAGTTGCGGGTTCGGGGCTCAGCATGGAAGGTGAGAGAAGGCAGCGTGCTAATCAGGGACAGAACTGTGGGGCGGACCCAGGAGTCCGGGCTCCCTCCCAGCCCACTGGACTGCACGCCCCTGCCAGAGCCAGGGAAAGAACCCAGGTGTCCTGGTTCCCCTGTAGGTGGTGGGTGGGCTGTTCTCACCTCACTTTCATTCCAGGCTAATGAGCAGCGTGAAGAACAATGTGGGGCGGGGCCTGAACATCGCCCTGGTGAATGGTGAGTGGGGGGGGAGGGGGAACATTGTTGTGAGGCAGGGCACTGGGCAGGGCAGAGAGTATGGGGGGGCTGGGGAAGAGGGGGGCTGCAGAGGGTGTGAGGAACTGGGGAGGGGGCCCCAGGGCCAGGAAAGGGGAGCTGGCCTGGGGAAGGAGGGGGGCTGCAGCGGGGCAGGCTCTGACTCTCTCTCTCTGGTTCCAGGGGTCAATGGGGATCTCATTGATGTCAGGTTCTTCGACATGTGGGCTGGAGGTGAGAGGGGGGCAGCACCTGAGGATGTCGGGGGGGGGAATCTGTGGGGGCTCCAGGTGGGAGAGCCTGGTGCAGGGGGTGGGGAGTCTGTGAGAGAAAGGAAAGTGTGGGGGGAGGAGGCTCGGAAGCCCTGTGGGGCAGGAGGGCTGGGGGTCGTGGGGCAGCCACTGAGGATGTTGTGGGAGGGCTTGGGGGGCGGGGGGAATCCATGGGGGCTCCAGTTGGGAGACCCTAGTATGGGAGGTCTGTGTGATAGGCAGGATCCTCGGGGGAGGCTCACGGGAACCCTGTGGGTCAGGGGGGCCCAGGCCTGCACTCACCCTGCGTCTTTCACCCCAGACGTCAACGAGCTGCTGAAATTCATTCGGACGCTGCACGAGGGAACCCTGGTGTTCGTGGCCTCATACGACGACCCAGCCACCAAGTGGGTGTGGGATGCGGGCCCAGTGGGGCCTGTCCCCTCTGGGGGTGCCGGCTCCCATTCAGCCCCAGGGCGGGGACTGGCTGGCTTAGGGGGGTTGGGAATGGGGCCTGGGGCCTCACCCCTCTGGGGATGCTGGCTCCCATCCAGCCTCAGGGCCAGTGGTGGGGGGCTTGTCTGGCTTGGGGGGCAGGATATAGGTCCTCTCCCCTCTAGGGGGCACCAGCTCCCATCCAGCCCCAGGGCGGGGACTAGCTGCCTCACTGGGTGGGGAATGGGGCCTGGGGCCTTTCCCCTCTGGCAGGTGCCAGCTCCCATCCAGCCCCAAGGTGGGGGCCCTGGCTGGCTCGGTGCAGGGCCCTGATCCTCCTGCTGAGCCAGGGCTCTGCCCCCAGGATGAACGAAGAGACGCGGAGGATTTTCAGCGAGCTCGGCAGCAGTGTGGCCAAGGAGCTTGGATTCCGCGACAGCTGGGTCTTCGTGGGGGCCAAGGGGGTGCAGGACAAAAGCCCCTTTGAGCAGGTGAGCCCCCCACCCTCACATTTCCCCGTTCCTGGGGGCCAGCCCCACTCGTCTCCCCATCCCCAGCTGATTGGCTTCCCAAGGGCAGACCTGGGGCCAGCCAGCAGGTGTCCTGTCATGCCTGCAGAGATTTCCATGAGTGGAGGCCTGGGGGAGGGGGGGAATGGGTCACAGCTTTGGGTGGGGGAAGAGGCTGGGGCCCCTGGGACTGAGGGGGTGGAGAAGCTGGGGGGGGGCTGGTAGGGGGATGGGTCACAGCTTGTGGGGGGGAAGAGGCTGGGGCCCCTGGGACTGAGGGGGTGGAGAAGCTGAGGGGGCCTGGTAGGGGAATGGGTCACAGCTTGTGGGGGGGGGGGGAAGAGGCTGGGGGACCTGGGACTGAGGGGATGGAGAAGCTGGGAGTGTGGGTCACAGCTTGTGGGGGGGGGAAGAGACTGGGGGCCCTGGGACTGGGGGTGGAGAAGCTGGGGGGCCCCTTCTATGCCTTAACGTGGGCTGTCCTCTCCCCCAGCACACCAAGAACAGCAAGAGCACCAACAAGTACGAAGGCTGGCCGGAGGCGCTGGAGATGGAGGGCTGCATCCCCCAAAGAAAGGCTGATGGCCAGTGACCCCCTCCCCTGACACTGTGCTGTCTGCCCCATCCTGGGGACGGGGGCTTGCTCCTTGGGTCTGGCAGGGGGTCCCCTTTCTCCGGCCCCCGCAAGGATGGGCCAGATTGTTTCTGGCAGGGTGCCTGCCCCACTGATTTCCTCGCTGGTGGCTGGGAATTCAAGGCCCCATCCCCTCTAAGTGCCTTGTTCCCCCAGGCAGGTGTTAAACCCAGGTGCATTCCTTCCCTTACGGACAGTCTCTTGAGTGTGGAGGGGCTTGTTCCCTCTTCTCTACCCTGGAATTATCCCCGTTCCATGGAGAGTGATGCCCCCAGTTCCAACCTGGTGGGGATGGGGATCTGCTTGGGCCAGTCCCCTCCCTGCTGTGGTGATTCAGTCGTGTCCCCCTCTGCTGAGAGGGGAAACTGCGGGGTGAGGGGGGTGTTCTAGCTTGAGGGCAGAGGGGTCTGTAACCTCCCACAGCCTGGGCCCTCCATGGGGTCTGAATAAATGCAGCACAGAGAGTGCAGAGGCTGGTGTCCATCCTTGGGGGGCTGGTGTGATGGGGGCAGAGGTGGAGGGGGTGTGGCCTTTCTTCTGCTTGGCTGAAGAGCCTCTCTTCTACTATTTGTGCCCCACGAGGTCCTGAGAGAAGGAGATCAAGTCAACCCTTAACCTCTGTGTGAAGCTAAATAAACTGGGGTCTGGGCAAGCCACGGGCAGAGGAAATTCAGTGTTGATAAATGCAAAGTAATGCACGTTGGGAAACATAATCCCAACTGTCCATATAAAGGGATGGGGGCTAAATTAGCTGTTACCACTCAAGAGAGATCTTGGTGTCATTGTGGAGAGTTCTCTGAACACATCCACTCAATGTGGGGAATTATGAGGAAAGGGATAGCTAATAAGACAGAAAATATATTGCCTCTATATAAATCCATCGTACACCCACATCTTGAATACTTTATGTAGATACGGTCACCCCATCTCAAAAAAGAGATATTGGAAAAGGTTCAGAAAAGGGCAACAAAAATGGTTAGGGGCATGGAACAGATTCCATATGAGGAGAGATTAATAAGCCTGGGACTTTTCATCTTGAAAAAGAGGCGACTAAGCGAGGGGTTATGGTAGAGATCTATAAAATCATGACTGGTGTGGAGAAAGTAAATAAGGAAGTGTTATTTACTCCTAACACAAGAACTAGGGGTCACCCAACGAAACAAACAGGCAGCAGGTTTAAAACAAACACAAGGAAGTATTTCTTCTTTCAATGCACAGTCAGTCTGTGGAACAATTTGCCAGTGGATGTTGTGACAGGCAAGAGTAAACATGGTTCAATGAAGAACTAGATTAATTAGTGGAGGACAGGTCCATCAATGGTTATTAGCCAGGATGGGCAGGGATGGTGTCCCTAGCCTCTGTTTGCCAGAAGCGAGGAATGGGTGATGGGATTGATCACTTGATTTCCTGTTCTGTTCATTCCTTCTGGGGCACCTGGTATTGGCCACTGTTGGGAGATGGGAGATGGAGCTAGATGGACCTTAGGGCTGACCCAGTCTGGCCATTCTTACGTTTTAATAGAGCTCGTGTCTTGCTGGAAGACAGGTTTTCTAGCCCGTGATTGTTCTTAGGGCTCTTCCCAGAGCCCTCTGCCTTTGATCACCATCCTCCCCTGCACCTCAGCTGGTGAGCACGTTCTGCCAGTCCTTCTCCCAGCCTTTCCCACTGCCGGTCTCACTCCCCTCTCCACAGCTCCCCCTTGCTCCAGCACATTCATGTTTGTCTTGACTGTTGAGGCCCTTCATGGCTCCCCCATGGACATCAGTCATCTCTCACTCAATAAGGAAGGGGCAAACCCTGGCCCTGAGTTGCGCGTGAACCCAACCTCTGTTGCCCCCTTACCAATATGTCAAAGACCTTTTGTGCTGCCTCCGTTCCTGTGCCAGCGCCTGACTCACCTTCCGCCCTCACCTTAAAACTCTCCTGCCCTAGACTTGCCAGCCATTGGGCTAGAGGTGTGCAGAGCCCGCAGTATGTTGGAGCGAACGCTATTGGCCCTATGGGTCTGTCTGCGCATGTGGGCCTGCACAGTTGGTCAGCGCTGGGGCTCTGGGACTGGCCTTTTCTGTGTCTGACCAGAGTCGAGCCCTACAGCTGCCTGCTTCCCAGCCAGAGTTCCTAGGTATGACAGTCAGACAGATTGTTAGCAGCAATCAGGATAAAACATGGGGCTGGGGCAGGAGACAGTGCCACCCTGGAGGCTCTAGGACGAGCTTCAGGAGTGAAGGGTCAGAACAAACTGCGTGCTGGCTGCTCCCGGGGCCAGCTACGTGGGCCTGGCCGTGCCTGGCAGAAGGACAGAGCTGCAGGTGTGTGCAGGATGATGAAATGTTCCCCGACCCTGCCGCTCCCAGCCCCAGGGAGAGGAAAAGAGAACAAACAAGCAGCAAGGGCTGACGTGGGCTGACGCCAGGCCCCAGGGGCCCTGGGGCGAGGCTGGGTGGAAGAGGGCACCACCGATGACCCCCGGATTTGGCTGTGGCACTGGGGTGAGAGGTAGCTGGTGACCAGGCCTGGGAGTGTGCAGGGGGAGAGAAGTTTTGGGGCCTGGTGTTTGCTGGGCCTCGCCCGCCCATTTCATGTCATTGCCACAAACCTTGGGGGTGGGGGGCCCAATCCCACGATAGATGGGGAGAGGGCAGGGACACGACCCACCCCATAGCGCCTAGGGTACCTGAGCATGGTGTCAGGTGACAGGACTAGGGTACCCGAGCATGGTGTCACGTGACAGCCCCTAGGGTACCCGAGCATAGTGTCACGTGACAGTGCCCGGGGTACCCGAGCATGGTGACAGCCCCTAGGGTACCCGAGCATGGTGCCACGTGATAGTCCGCAGGGTACCCGAGCATGGTGTCATATGTCAGCGGCCGGGGGGCCCTACCATAGTGCCACGTGAGCCCCTAGGGTACCCGAGCATGGTGCCACGTGACAGTGCCCGGGGTACCCGAGCATGGTGACAGCCCCTAGGATACGCGAGCATGGTGCCACGTGACAGTCCGCAGGGTACCCGAGCATGGTGTCACGTGTCAGCGGCCGGGGGCCCCTACCATAGTGTCACGTGACAGCCCCTAGGGTACCCGAGCATGGTGCCACGTGACAGTGCCCGGGGTACCCGAGCATGGTGACAGCCCCTAGGATACCCGAGCATGGTGCCACGTGACAGTCCGCAGGGTACCCGAGCATGGTGTCACGTGTCAGCGGCCGGGGGCCCCTACCATAGTGTCACGTGACAATCCCTAGGGTACCCAAGCATGGTGCCACGTGTCAGCGGCCGGGGGGACCCAAGCATGGTGCCACGTGACAGTCCCCAGGGTACCCGAGCATGGTGTCACGTGTCATCGCCCGGGGACCCACGCGCGGTGTAAACCCCCCTTCACCAATGCGTGGAGAAGAGCGTTGCGTGTGAAGCGGGCACCAATCAGGAGTTCTGCCAATCAGAGCTCCGGATATCCCCAGCTCCCCCAATCAGAGCTACAGGCGCCCCTAGCTCCCCCAATCAGCGCTCCGGGTATCCCCAGCTCCACCAATCAAAGTACAGGACATGGCAGAGTTCCAGCCAGTCACAGTACAGCGAGGCCTTAGTCCCTGCCCTTAACGTACTTCCGGCCCCAGGCCCCGCCCCCTCGGTGCGCACGCACTTCCGTAGTGGGTGGGACCATTATGAGATCATGTCTCGTGGGCGGGGCCGCGGCTGTGACGCAGAAGAAGGGGGGGACCGAAGGGAGACGGGCGCAGCCGAGTCAAGTGGGGTTGCCGGTGCCAGGTGCGGAGGAAGGGGGGGAGGTAGCAGGAGGGGGAGGGGTGGGAGAGGGGCCAGGGGGCTGGGGACCAGGGGGGGAGGTAGCAGGAGGTGGTGGGGGCACCGAGCAGGAAGCAGGAGGGGGATGGAGATAAGTGATGGGGGCTAGTGAGGGTTATGGGGGCTGGGACCTGGAATGGGGAGTTGTTTGGGGGCAGGGCTAGGGGGGTTGCATCCCTTTGCTGGTAGGGCTGGGGGTGGTCGCACTGGGGAGCTGCAGGGCCAGGGGTCCAGCTAGGATTCAGAGTGTGGGGTGTTGCAGGGATTAGCAGGAGGGGTGGGCGGGTCAGAGGGCAGGGGCCTGCCTGGAGCTGGAGAGGGGAGGCCTGGGGCTGGGTCCTGGAGGAGTTTGACCTCTCTCCCCATACCCTTGTGTGACATCTGATTCTACAGGGTGGAGCACCATTTAGGGACTGCCCCCACCCGTGTGTGCCTTGTTGATGGAGGGTGCAAGGTGTGGGTGGTATCAGGGAGGGGTGTGTGCAGGGGGGCTATCCATGGGGAGAGGGATGCATATGGGTTGTCTTGAGGGGGTGTCTGTTATCGGCTTCTCTACTTGTCTCTTACTAACTTTGATAGCACAACTGAAGAGAGAGGGAATGGCCTCCCCTGCCCCATAATCCCTGCCCCATGCATTCACCCCACAGCTTGGCTCTGGGCTGCCCCTTCTCCCAGTCCAGCTTGGCCAGTTCCCTGCTCCAGGGTGGGCAGCCAGGAGCTGGCAGCCTCGACCAAGACCCCTCCCACCCCCTCAGGCTCCTCCTCTTACCCTCTTCCATTCCCTCCCCCAGGTTGGCAGGGACACCTGGCGACAGAGCGGAGAGGCCACCCATGCGTCCTGGCTGAGGGACATCCCCATGTGCCGGAGCTGCCGGAGATCAGGTGCCTGTGGGCCGTGAGAGCCCCTGGCATGGCACAGGTCCTGCCACTCCTGCTGCTGCTGCTGGGCTGCTGGGCCCAGCTGGCCAGGGGGCAGCAGGCTGGCAGGTACCTGAGCATGGGCGATGGCAGCACCCTGGAATTCGACTTCCCTGAGAGGAGCCGGGGCATCATGGTAGTGTCCAGCCACTACCCGGGTGCCAAGAGGACGGCGGGTGGTACCCAGCTTAGCGCTGCCTCACTTGCGCCCACCGTGCTGACGGTGGAGAACGTCAGCACCCTGTGCTGTGGGGCGGGGGGCTTTGTGGTGGCCATTCGCTCGGGCCCGGCTGGGCTGGCGCCACTCCGGCTGCGCCTGCTGGACCAGCACCAACTGGTGGAGGAGCGGGGCGAGTTCCGGGTGCGGGTGCTGCCGGGCGAGGAGCCGGAGCACCCAGGGCTGGGCCACTTCTCGGAGAATCCGCTGCTCTACGCCCTCCTGCCCCTCATCTTCATCAACAAGTGTGCCTTTGGCTGCAAGGTGGAGCTGGAGGCGCTACGGGACCTGGCATGCCAGCCCCAGCCTGTCCTCCTGGGCATCCTGGGCCAGTTCGTTGCCATGCCCCTCTACGGCTACCTCATGTCACTGGCCTTCGCCCTGCCCAAGGCGTTGGCACTAGGGCTGGTCGTCACCTGCTCCTCGCCGGGTGGGGGTGGCGGGTACCTCTACAGCCTCCTGCTGGGCGGGGACGTCACCCTGGCCATCTCCATGACGCTGCTGTCCACGGTGGCGGCTGCCGGGCTGATGCCGCTCTCCTCAGCACTCTACGGGCGGCTGCTGAGCGCCCACCAGAGCCTGCACGTGCCCTTCGCCAAGATCCTGGCCACGCTGCTCTTCATTGCAGTACCCATCTCGGCCGGCCTGCTGGTGAAATGCAAGCTGCCCCGGGTCGCCCGCCTGCTGCTGCTGCTTATCAAGCCCTTCAGCTTCGCCCTCATCCTGGGTGGGCTCTTCATGGCCTACCACATGGGGGCGTTCATTCTGGCAGACGTGCGGTCCCCTGTGGTGCTGGCTGGGCTGAGTGTGCCCCTTTTTGGCCTCCTTCTGGGCTACCTCCTGGCCGCCTGCCTTCGGCTGCCGGGCCCACACCGCCGGACGGTTAGCATCGAAGTGGGAGTGCAGAACAGCCTGCTGGCCCTGGCGGTCCTGCAGCTCTCCTTCCACCGCCGGCAGGCTGACTACGCCTCTCAAGCCCCCTTCGTGGTGGCGCTGAGCAGCACAGCCGAGATGCTACTGCTCGTGCTGGGTCATCTTCTCTATAAGAAGCTGCGGCCGCCAGACAGCCCCTGAGCATCCCCTGCGGAGGCAGCTGCAAAGGGGGCTGTGCTTCTCCAGCCACTGAGCACCTCCTGCTGAGGGGCAGAGATGGGAGAATTCAGGGACCTGCTGTAGAAGGGACTCTGGGCCTAGGGCCCTTCCCTGCGGGGACAATTGGAAGCCAAAACCTTCACATTGGGCCCCCAAACACCCAGCCTTATTTTTATACGATGTATTTTCTATGCTGCTGGCAGTGGCCCACCAGGGTGTGGGGCCTGGGCTGTTTACAGGAGGGGGGAGCAGCCCCCCTCCCACAAGGGTGACAGTTCGAATAAAGGAAAGAGAGCAACACAGTTTTGCATGGAGCTGTTACTGGTGTGGGGGAGAAGCAAAGGAGGGGGCTGTAGGCAGCTGGGCTCCCTTTGCTCAGCTGGGACAGGCACAACCCAGCTGCCACCCTGAGAGCAAACATGGGTCTTGACCCCAATGCAGGCTGCTCTGTGCCTGACCCCTGGCATAGAGAGTGGGAAAGCCAGGGGCCCATGCAAGGCTGCCTTCCCGGCCCCTCTCTGCTGTGCAACTTCTAAGCCTAACGCCTCTCCCCACCACACCCTCATGGCAACAACAAGGAAATGGGGAAACTTGGTGGTCTGCCCACTTCCTTATTCCTGCTGTGATGTGGGGAGCCCAGGTCTGGGCTAGCAGGGGCTGCGGGTCGGGAGTGAGGGGCACCGGCAGGGCTGGGCTGGCAGGGGGCTGCGGGTCGGGAGTGAGGGGCACTGGCAGGGCTGGGCTGGCAGGGGGCTGCGGGTCGGGAGTGAGGGGCACTGGCAGGGGGCTGCGGGTCGGGAGTGAGGGGCACCGGCAGGGCCGGGCTGGCAGGGGGCTGCGGGTCGGGAGTGAGGGGCACCGGCAGGGCCGGGCTGGCAGGGGGCTGCGGGTCGGGAGTGAGGGGCACCGGCAGGGCAGGGCTGGGGGGGCAGGGGCTGCGGGTCAGGAGTGAGGGGCACCGGCAGGGCAGGGCCGGGCTGGCAGGGGGCTGCGGGTCGGGAGTGAGGGGCACCGGCAGGGCAGGGCTGGCAGGGGGCTGCGGGTCGGGAGTGAGGGGCACCGGCAGGGCAGGGTTGGCAGGGGCTGCGGGTCAGGAGTGAGGGGCACCGGCAGGGCAGGGCCGGGCTGGCAGGGGGCTGCGGGTCGGGAGTGAGGGGCACCGGCAGGGCAGGGCGGGCAGGGGGCTGCGGGTCGGGAGTGAGGGGCACCGGCAGGGCGGGGGGGCAGGGGCAGGGGCAGCCCCCACAGCGTCGCTATGGTATGATGTTTCCCACAGTCTTCCCGCCCCCTTTGGGCTCTATGGTTACGGTCACTCTGGGCACCGGTGCCCTCAGACTCTATGGCATCACACCGGCCGCTCTATCTGCGTACTCACGCCCTCTATGGCCTCCTTCCGCCTGGTCTAGCGGGCCCCCTCACAACTCTATGCTGCCTGGCGGCGGCCGCTCTATCCCGGTGTCCTCCCGGGTGTCTATGGTGCCGTTAAAGGGGCCGCTCCGGGGCTGCGCGGCCGCGATGCTGCTCACGGTGAAGGCTTTGCAGGGCCGGGGCTGCAGCCTGCAGGTGCGCGGGGGCTGTGCCCGTGCCCGTGCCCGGGGGGGGGTGCTGGGGGTGGGGGCTGTGTCCATGGCGGGGGGGTGTGTGCTGGGGGTGGGGTCTGTGCCCGTGCCCGGGGGGGGGTGCTGGGGGTGGGGGCTGTGCCCGTGCCCGGGGGGGGGTGCTGGGGGTGGGGTCTGTGTCCATGGCGGGGTGTGTGTGCTGGGGGTGGAGGCTGTGCCCGGGGGGGGGGTGTGCTGGGGGTAGTGGTGGTTGTGCCTTGGGGGGGGCTGTGCCCGGGGGGGGGCCCCCTCTGCCTGCGTCTCCACCCTGAGGGGATACGGGGGGGAGGCGGGGGCGGGTCTGGGAGCGATGCTGGGTGGGAAGATCCAGGGAGGGTGGATGGGGAGCACAGGTGGCGGCAGGGGTGTTGAATGAGGCAGGTTCCTGGCAGGTGCCGAGATTATAAGATGGGGAGGGTTTGTGGAGGAGGTTCCTGGGGGATGGATGGGGGGCACTAGTGTGTGTGGTTTGTCAGTCCTGGGGTGGGGTGTAGCTCCCTGCTCCAGCCTTTCTCCCCCGCCCCCCAATTTCCCCAGGTCTCTCCGGATGAGCACGTCAGCACCCTGAAGCGCCTGGTCTCAGAGAAATTGAACGTCCCAGTCTCTCAGCAGCGGCTGCTTTTCAAGGGCAAGGCCCTGGCAGGTGGGTGCCTGCTCCCGGGGCACACGAGTCTGCAGACAGGCAGCCCTCAGAGAGGCACGACTGCTCCCCATATGTCTTGTTACCCTGAAATGTCATGACAATGCACCAGCCATTTCATTGCCCACCCGCTTCATCTAATCTCATGCAGTGAGGCTGCCTCTGGGGTGGGACAGGGGGAGTTTATATGGGGACTCTTCACCCGGTGCCAAGATGCGGGGAGTCAAGTATCAGAGGGGTAGCCATGTTAGTCTGTATCCACAAAAACAACGTCGAGTACAGTGGCACCTTAAAGACTAACAGATTCAGTTGGGCATAAGCTTTCGTGCATAAAAAGTTTTTACCCACGAAAGCTTATGCCCAAATAAATCTGTTACTCTTTAAGGTGCCACCGGACTCCTTATTGTGTTTGAAGTTGCAGGGAGCTGGTTACATGGAGACTCTGGACTGGGTCTTGCCCAGTACTGAGACGCGGGCCCTCTGGGGTGGAGCAGGGGGTGTTTATACCAGGACCCCATGGCCAGTGCTGAGACATGCCTGCCCCCCCAACCTGTGGCAGGGCACAGGGGCTGGTTACCCAGGGACCCTTCACCCGGTGCTGAGACGCAGCACCTCTGGAGTGGGGTAAGAGTTGTAATGCTCCATAACTTCTGTTTTTCAGTGATGTGGGGGGTGCCTTTATCTTGGGGTCTCACAGTCCCAGGGGTCCCTGTGAGCTGGGGGGAACAGGAGCTCATGGCCCCTCTGCCACCCCCACAGATGAGCACCGGCTCTCGGACTATTCCATTGGCCCAGAGTCCAAGCTGAACTTGGTAATCAAGCCGCCGGAGAAGCCTTCCCCCGAGGAGCTGGGACACAGGGGACCCCCGCCACCATTCTCGACCATCTGGCACCCGCTGGGCCAGGTCCTGGCACGGCACTTCAGCACGGCCGATGCGGAGAAGGTGCTAGAGCAGCTGCAGAAGGTGATGCCTGGAGCCCTGGCGCGGAGGGAGCTGTAGGCTGGGGGGATTCCTGGATGGGTCATTGCATCCTTGAAACCCATGTGGCATCAGGATGTGGTGCCTCTGGGGTGGGGCTGGTTATCGAGGGACCCAGCACTGAGATGTGGCCCCTCTGGGGTGGGACGCAGGGGCTGGTTATCCGGGGACCCAGCACCGATGGTGGGGCAGGGGGCTACAAGGATCCCAGTGCCCCCCCTTCCCCTCCACCCTGGGGGTTGCCGTGCTTAGCCTCCCTCTCCCTCCAGGATTATGAGCGGAGCCTTCGCCTGCTGAGCCTGGACGATATTGAGCGGCTGGCCACGCGGCTGCTGCACCCGGAGGTGGCTGATGCGATGGAGATGGGATTCCTGGACTAGTGCCCAGACAGCCGTGGGCCCAGGGGGAAGACTTCAGCCTGGCTGTCCCTGCACTTGGAACAAGGAGCCTGCAGGCAGGGCCCGGTATGGGGCTTGGGGTCCCTCTGCCCCCTCCTGACACCTCTGAACTGCTGCTAAGGTGCCTGTGTGTGTCTCCCATTCTCCATTAAAGATGATGGTGGGTGTGAGAGCTGCCCAGCTCTGCCTGATGTGTTAACTGGGGTGGGGCAGGGGGCTGGTTATACAGAGACCAGGGATGAAGCCACCTCTAGGGTAGGCCAGGGGGCTGGTTATCTGGGGCCACCTCTAGGGTGGGGATAGGGGCCAGTTATCTGGGCATCTCTTGCCTGGTGCTGAGACATACCCCTTCTGGGCCTGGGCAGGGGCCAGTTACTCAGGGACCCCTTGCCTAGCGTCGGGACAGAGCCCCTCTGGTGTAGGGTATGGGGCTGGTTATGCCGGGGCCCCTCAGCTGGTGACCCCCATCTCTGTCCCCATGGGGGCAACAGTGTCCTCTAAGTCTTTGCGCCCCTCCCCCCCGTAACACCCCCTGCTGAGGGTGAAGAAGGGAGAAGCTAAAAGCAGCAAAGAGTCCTGTGGCACCTTATAGACTAACAGACGTTTTGGAGCAGGAGCTTTCGTGGGTGAATCCCCACTTCCTCAGATGCAGTAGTGGAAAGAGGAGGAAGCTGTTTTTCAGGCAGGCTGATGCAGGAGGTAAATTTGCCCTGCAGACCTTGGGGGTGGGGGTGGGAATTGGGGAATAGGGCTGGGATCTGGGAGGGGGGTGCTGCTGAAGGCCCCTGTGATTGGCGTGTGACTGTGTCCCAGTCCCAGAGGAGGTTCTGGTGCAGTGGCCTCTGCCCCCCTGCCAGGGGTTCCGGGGTACCGCCCTGCAGGGGTGGGGGAAGGGCAGTGGATGCGCGGGGGTCTCAGCTGGAGGTCGCTGTGCACGGCGGGGGGGTCCCTGCAGGAGGGTCTCAGGGAGGGCGAGTTCCGGGTGGGGGCGGGGAGGGATGGACGTGTGCAAGGGCGGGGCCTGGCCGCAAAACCCCGCCCCCTTGCGGCACGTGGGGCGGAGCCATGGCCGAGATGGAAGAAGCTGGAGCAGCCGCGACTGCGCTGGGCTTGTATCCGTGGGCGAGTAGGCGCCGAAGGGGGCTGGGGGGTGAGGGGGCTGTGGGCAGCTCTGGAGGTGCAGAAGGGGCTGGGGGGTGAGGGGGCTGTGGGCAGCTCTGGGGGTGCAGAAGAGGCTGGGGGGGGTGAGGGGGCTGTGGGCAGATCTGGGGGTGCAGAAGGGGCTGGGGGGTGAGGGGGCTGTGGGCAGATCTGGGGTTGCAGAAGAGGCTGGGGGTGGTGAGGGGGCTGTGGGCAGGTCTGGGGGTGCAGAAGGGGTTGGGAGGATTTGGGGAGGTGATGAGGCTGTGGGGATATCAGGGGCCCGTGGGGGTTTCTGAGGGAGGGGGCTGCGGAGGGTCTCCCCCATGGAACTGGCCATGTCTCTCACCTGCCCCCCCCCCCCAGTTTTTTCCCACTCCCTTTTTCCTTAACCCCCCCCCCCAGCACCTTGAGCATCCCATTTCCATCCCCCCTGGAGGCCCAAATCGCTCATGGCTCCCTGGCCCCCGATCCTGAGCCCCGCAAGGGGGGGATCAGCAAAGAACTGACGGTGACTGAGAGCTTCCTACATGTGTGAGTGAGCCCCCCCATGGAGACCAACCCTCACTAGGGGCTGCAGGTTGGGAGTAAAGGGCACCAGCAGGGCTGGGCTAGCAGGGGCTGTGGGTCGGGAGTGAGGGGCACCGGCAGGTCTGTGGGTCATGAGGGGTACTGACTAAGCTGGGTTTAGCGGGGGCTCCCTCCCACCTCACCCCATGTCCTCCTACCAGGCACTGGAAAGCAGATGAGGCCCGGATCCTGCGTGTTTCCATCAGCTCCTTCCTGGACCATCTCTCCCTGGTGATAGAGACCATGGAGATGTTCGGGCCACCGGTACCCCGCTAGCACCTGCCCTCTGACACCTCTGGGGAGCCAGGGGAGGGGCAAGAGGCTGGGACAACATCCTCTCGGCCCCCGTTGACTTGGAGATGCTGGAGCTCATGCTGCTGGGGGTGCAGACCTGGCATCAGCTGGACTGTCGTGGCAGGGGCGGGGGACAGAGACTGTCCCTGCATCTGGCCAGCACCTTGGACTGGTTTCAGCTCTGAGACTAGATGAGCCAGGGTGGAGGGTGCACAATGCTGGGGGGTTGTGGAACTCTGTACAGGGGGCTCTGTATAGACCCCACCCATGTTGTGATGAGCTCTGCAATGAATGCTGCAGTGGAAACCCCTGCCTGTCTGAATATAAGCAGGAAAAACACCCTCCCCTCCCCAGGCTGCGATCCACCCCTTGGAGCTACCCCCACTGGAACCTTCCCCAGCACAGCCTGCTGGGATCAGCCTTCTCCCAGGACCCCACCATATACAGCCTCCCTCTCAGGAACTCTCCCTTCCCTTTGGTTAATGAGCCCTGCTGCCCCCTATGCAGCCCTCCCTGGGATCCTCCTTCTGCCCAACATGGGAGATGGGACCCTCCCAAAGACCCACAAACAGCATCTCCCAGAATCCACGTCTGCAGCCTCCCTACCTCCCCCAATGGGACATGTCTCTCATGCTGGCAGGTGAAGAGTTAACAGGCAGCTGAGTGGTTCAATTAACCCATCCTGGAGAGGGGTGGAAGGCAGCTAATTAAGGATGAGCAGCAGCTGGGGAGGTGCAGGCTTGGTTCCTATAAAGGACGAGGGTGCACTGGCTGGAAAGCAGAGAGAGAGGGTTGTGCTGGACACCCCCCGCTGTGTGTTTCTATACTGCTGGAAAGCCCCCTTCCATCAGTGCAGTCTCTGTCCATGCTGCGAGGTCATTCTAGTGTGGTCTGTCCCATAGACACCCCTGTGGCCAGGGTTGTAGGGTGGGCCCCTGAGGGAGGGACAAGGAATTGGGGTGACCTTAATGAAGGTGGGGCTAATTTCACAATTAATTTTATATTTTTATTTTTAAAAACAAATGTATTTAATTACCAAAAAATCTCCCTTGTTTAGTTAAAAATATGACCCCTATTTTGTGGACCCTCCCTGGGGGGGATGTAGAGGCCTGCAGTGTTGGGGGCAGCTGAGTGGGGGTTTTGTTAATGCCAGGGGGACGTAAATGCTGGAAGTGCCCCTGGTGACTCCAGCCTGCAATGTTCTGTTGCCCCCCATCCACTGGAATTGACGTCCCAGCACTGAAGTGGGGCAGGCTGCTCGGCAGAGTCCCTGCCTGAGAGCTGGTATTTGAGACAGGTGTCAGAGCGATTCCTACCTGTGCCGACAGGGGAGATTTCCCATCGGCATAGGTAATCCATCTCTCCGAGAGGCTATAGCCAGGCTGAAGGAAGAATTCTTCCATCTACTTAGTGCTGTTTACACCAGGGGTTGCTGCATCTCTCAGGGTTTTCACATTGTGGCTGCTATGCGCCGACACGCGTGCTCGCTCTCCCGCCCCACCCGCGGGAGGCTGACTGGCAGCTCAGCTGTTAACACCAGCGTAGGATGGCCCTCACACTAGCTCTGAGGACTGACTGCTGAGCGCCAGTGCAAAGCAAAGGGGGGTGCGCCAGTCACGGCCCGGAACCCGGAGAGAGGAGAAGCAACGGGCTGCACCGCATCGCATCTGAGCTGCAGGCTGTTTGGGGCCAGAATCTGCCCGAGGTTTGTACGTGGGGCCCGTGTCTGTTGGGAGCCGCCGGCGCAGCATGGGGTCAGCCAGGTCACGCGGATATTTGCTGGGGCCAGAGACCCCCGAGCTCCTAGGATGTTCCTGGGGCTGCTCCTGCGGGCGGCTGAAGTAGCTGCTGGTTCCTTAAGCGCTGCGGTGAGAGCGGCCGCAATTCAGCCCGCGGGCAGCGATGCTGAGGGCCCGGCCGCCTAGGGAGGGGCAAGGAGCAGCCGGAGCTGGAGTGAGAAGCCCGGTGCTGGCAGCTAAGCAGCGGCTGCAGGGCGGGGAGGGGCCGCCGGGCTGCGCCGGGGCCGGCGCGGAAAGACGCGCCCCGCCCCCCGGGGACCCTCTCGGCGGACCGAGAGGGAAACCGGGGGCGGGGGTGGTTCCGAGCCGGGCGCAGCCGCTGTCCCGGCTCCTGCTTCAATCCGTGGCAGGTTCAGCAGCCGGTGAGTCGGTGCGCAGAGCCCGCCCCCCCAGCGGGACCCTCAGCCCCGGGCCGGGACACCGGATGGGTGGGTCATGGGGACTCTGCTACGGGGGGGGGGCCACGCAGCGGGACCAGGAGCCCCCGGCTGAGAACAGGCCATGGACCCGGCAGGGGGGCGCTCGGGAGGACCGGCCGCTTCCCGGGCTCCCGCGGAATGACCGGACGAGTCGCGCATACGCGGGGCGGGAGGGTACCAGCGGCGCGGGCGGGGGGATAAAGGCGGGGGCGGCCCACGCGGGGAGAGCGGCGGCGGCTGCTGCCTCCGGAGCAAGGAGAGGGGAGAAGGGGGCTGCCGGGCGGGACCTGGGAGACCGACCGGGCCACAGTGAGCGCGGCACGAGCCCCACACCCCCAAGAGCTCCCTGCTGCCAGCCACCTCCACCCCCACAAACTTAACTTTCCTTATCCTCCGCATCACGCATGATTTTATAGAGCTCTGTCATTGCCCCCCCCTTTGAAGAATCCTGGCCTCTTCAATCTCTCCGGGGGCTGCTAACAGGGAGTTTGGAAGGGGGGGGGGGGAGTCCCTTGTCAGTCCTACCTCTTCCCCTTTAGTCCCCTTAAAACCTATAATCCAAACCATCTTCCCTAAACCCCTTTCTTTAAACCACCCTTTCATTAACTAGGACGCAATGCAGGCAGAAACCCAGCAGCAGAGTGCTCAGAGATCACAGGGACACGGTAGAATTGTTCCACCTCTGCTCAGACAGCCTCTGTGCTGTTGAGGAGGAAGAAAGGCCCAGGGAAGCAGAGCAGTCAATGGGGGGCAGAGGGAAACCTTCCCATAGTTGGGACCCTCCTTCCAGATTTGCCTCTCCAGGGGAGGGAACTCCAGTTGCTAGGAAAAGGCAGGTGTTAGTAATGGGAGATTTGATCATTAGAAATATAGATAGCTGGGTTTGTGATGACCAGGAGAACATCAATGTGTGGATGAGACAATGGTGTAGAGAGGAGGGGGTTTATGTTCATTAGGAACTGGGGAATCTTTTGGGATGGGGGGAGCCTATACAGGAGAGATGGGCTCCACCTAAACCAAAGTGGAACCAGACTGCTGGCACTAAACATTCAAAAGGTTGTAGAGCAGTTTTTAAAGTAGGAGATGGGGGAAAGCCAACTGCTGCAGAGGAGCAGGTGGAGGTCAACTGCAAAGGTGGTAATAAAACTTTGCTTCAGTCTTCATGGATCTGAGGAACTTATGTAAGTAGAACTGGTTAAAAGGCAGCTAGGACCAATCCTATTCAATCTATTCATAAATGAAATTAATAGGTAGCAGGTTTTGAAGGCTGGGACTATAATGTTTAAAATATGACTATTTAGGACAGGACCCAGGAATCCTGGCATTCCCCCCCCCGCCTTCTCACAACTCTTGAAGAGGAAGAGATGCTCTGTGGGATAGTTCCCAAGCACTTAATTATAATCAACAAGCTGGTTGTTGATTATAATTACTGAGGTTGGCCTCAGACTGAAGAGGGGGAGTGGATGGGGAAGCAGTGAGGAGGTATGACAGGGCATGGAATTTGCAAAGCAATGTTGTGAACCCCCATTTGATTCTGCCCTGCTTCTTCATTATTAGATTCCTTATCAATTTCCTACATTCCTACAACTACCACAGAACAAAATGGCAGGGTAATATGAGGAGAGATCAGTCAAGTTGTGGAGTAACTCCCTCTGGGGCACCTGGCTTTGGCCATCAGTGAATTCTTTAGGCAGAAGGTGTCACCCCAGGTAACAATCCTAAGCCAGCTCTTTGTGCAAACAAGTTTTATTCCATAACACCAACCCACCATCAGAGCAGCTCAGATACACAGGCAGCAAAGAACAGGGGGAGGGGTGGGTGTGGTGTGTCTGCCACTCCAGACATCCACACAGGTCAGCAGGGGTGTTTGTAGCACCAAGTGAGTGAGTCAGAGCCCAGGGCTTGGTTTGTAGGCACAACATCCCCTCACCAGAGTTGCGTTTCCCGGATCTCAGAGATGGTCTGGCTGGCTCGCTGTAAGGCCTGATGGGAGACAGAAGTCATTAGCACAGGTAGGAGGGCAGAGAGACACACATCCCCTAACCCTTCCCTCACCTGGAGCAGCCCAGCAGCCTCCTTGCGCTGCTGTGCCATGTCCTCTGACTCTGTGAGCAGCATGTCCAGCAGCTGCTGCTTGTATAGCTGTCCAACCAGCTGGCTCTGCAGGTGGTCCTTGACATAGTTCACCAGGAAATGCATGACCGTCTTGGGGACACTGTGGAGGAGGGGCACCCATCTTGAGCCTCTTCAACTCCTCATGGCCCATAAGGGTCTAGGAGAGGGGCTGTAGCCTCACACCCTTATCCCCACCACATCTTACCTGTCCTGGATGCTTTTGCGCACAATGAGGAAATACGATTTGATGAGTCTGCGGATCACCTCACAATCCTGCTGCTCCCGCTGGCTCAGCTTCCGTGTGGCCGGCATGGGCTGTAGGAACAAGGGAAATGGAGGGTGGTTATAAAGCCAGGAATTCTCCAACAAGGAGATGGGTCAAAACAACTTTGGGGCAGTTCTCTGGCCTGTGGGTGTTGCAGGGTGTGTGTGTCAGACTAGATGATCAAAATACCTCACCATCACCTGCCTGTGTGGGAAGGGGGTAACTCACTGTGTCCAGCAGATTGACAGCATGGGAGCGACTGGGGCTGGAATACATGGGGGGCTGGGTGTTCCCCTTGGGCTTCTCGTCCATGCCAGCATTCTCCACTTTGTCACTCTTCCAACGCCGGATCCCCTCTGCAGGGGGGTCATTCTGGGGAGAGCAGAGACCAGCTGGCCACCATGTCATGAGAGGTGACACTGGTGGAAGAGGCTCAGCAGTGGGACACAGGAGCAGAGAGGCATTACCTTGCTGCTGCTGCTGCTGCTGACAGAGGCAGACACCAGTGCTGTGTCGATGAAGTCCGGGTGCTTGGTGTTGATATAGGCGAGCTCTATTGCAACCAGATTATGAACCTGCATGGGAGAGAGATGGGATGGGGCCTGAGCTTCGAAAAACAAAACAATATTTAATTTAAACTCAATAAATGTGATTTTTGTTGTGAAAACTGTTTAAAACAATATTGAGAATATTATAAGCTTAGTCCTTAACACAAGTTGCCAGAATTGTAATGGATTTTAATCAAAAGCAGTACATGCTTGCTGCTGACATCTTAAAAGGACATCAAACCGTGGAAGTGAAACCTTGTAAAATCTCAGACTGGAAGAGGGAAACAACTAGCAGATCTTGTCCTCTTAGAATCATAGAATGCCAGGGTTGGAAGGGACCTCAGCAGGTCATCTAGTCCAACCCCCTGCTCAAAGCAGGACCAATCCCCAGACAGATTTTCGCCTCAGATCCCTAAATGACCCCCTCAAGGATTAAACTCACAACCCTGGGTTTAGCAGGCCAGTGCTCAAACCACTGAGCTATCTCTCAGTTAGTTTTCAATGCAAAACATGTTTTGCTTGACATTTGTTCTTCTGGACTCAGCACATATTCCATTAAAAATGCCCAGAAACAGCATTTAATTGTTTGTATTAATTATCTAGTAAATAAAAATGCATCATTTTCTAATATCAGAAAAATAAATGTAGAGTCAGCTACATAATAGTTAAAATAAACGTGTATAGATTAGTGTATCCACCTGCTTTGCAGAAAGAAGCACCACACTTAGTGTGAAGACTATATTTAGCTGCAAATTAAAATGGTTATCAACCAGTGAGAATCCACCTTTTAAGTTATTTTCCTAAAAAGGTACAAATGCAAAATATGATTAAAGTGGGTGATTTTTAAAGTGCATTTTCCCACTTGCTGATTTAAATCCAATCAATCTGCCCTAGGACAAAGACTTCAACCCCAACACCGATATCAGCCCCTACCCTGCATGGATCCCAGATGTCCCATAGCAGCCCCCTCCCCCTGAGGTGTTACCATCTCATTGGTGATGGGCAGCCTCTGCCGCAGGACGCCTGTCACCACCTCCACAATAGCTTCATGCAGTTTGGGGAAGCGCAGCAGCTCCTGGCGCGGGGGGAGGAGAGATAAGATCTTGGAAATGTTGAAACTTCAAAAGATGGCTACTGAGATGTGCTGGACACAAATGGGCCCACAGCTTAGCCAGAGACTGCTCCAGCTGTGTTTGATGACTACAGGCCAGAGGTCTGCTTCGGCCCACTTTTAAAGCCCAATCTGGCCCTGAACCCAACACTTCCCCAGCAAGCGTGGCAGCTCTTTTCACAGCCTGACACTTGTAGTCAGGCCCTGGTGGATTTGGGTCCCGTTGCAGGGCTCTGTGGCAGATCCTGGGACAGGTAAAAGTACCACCTTGGACAGGCAGGGTCCAAGTAAAAAAAAAAAAAAAAAAAAAAAAAAAAAGGAGTTACACCACCTGATTGCATGCTGTGTTATTTTACTTTCAGAGCCCATGGGGGTCAGGGAATCCAACGCCACGTGCGCAGCACACAGGTTACAGGGCAGGAGTCACAGAACCCCTCACTGGTCCAGGTGGACCCCCCCAAACCATCACACACACCCCAAGGGGATTGCACAGATTGGGTCAGAGCAGGCCTGAGAGGCCCAGGAGATAGAGAAGGGTCTTTGGTATCAAGGATGAGTGTAACCCAGAAACAGACATGAGACCGTAACCAGGGGGCAAAGCCATCAGGTACTTCATTGTAACGCTTTTATCTGAGATGAATGCACTGTGGAGCAGGGAAGGCTGGATGGGCTCTGCTAGCCTCGGCAGAGCCCCTTGGGGAAAACGTGGGGCAAGCCACAGGCACTGGCCTAAGGTCAGACACCCCCCTGGGGGGCACCTGTGTGTTGTAGGTGGAGCAGTGCTGAATGATGCGCTGCAGCTCCTCGTGCACCAGTTCCACACAGCGCAGGCTCGGGTCCTCCAGACGCTTGATCTGACGTTTCACCAGAAGCTCGAAGGAGACCTCGGGCACAAAGAGGGCGGGACGGGGGCCCTGAGAGGGAGGCAGGGACCCCATCAGAGCAGTGGCTTCTCCAGTGGGGAGAGAGAGACACTCCCACCCAGCCTCATCCCATTCTCCACTCCCGTGAGGCACAGAAAGCCAGGAGGGGGCTACTCAGTCCCAGGCAGCCACAGCGAGATGGGACTGAGGGTGTCGTGGGGTGGGCACGTCCCACTCCAGGGGACTGGGAGGGGGGCAAATACACACACTCACCCCACAGCCCACTATGGTCTGTTACCCCCCTGTCATGGCTCGGTACCATCCCCAATGTGGTACGTATGGGGGAGGGGTCCCTACCATGTAGAGTCAGGTGGTGTTCCCGTACCATGCAGGGCTGGGGCATGGTTGGTAAGGGGCACCATGGGGGGCTGGCAGCCACAGAGGCAGGGGTGCTCAGGCTCCAGCAAAGAAAGGAGGACAGAAGGGGCAGGGTGGTACGGGCCAAGCGAGGGGCTAGCCTTCCAAAGCCAGCTCTTCACATGCTGCCCATGGCTTTGCAGTCTCCTCTGTATCATTAACAACAGTTTACGAGGACAGTGGATGGCATTTGCCATGGTGCTGGGCAGGCCGAGGTCTCTGGGTACCAAACCTCACGTCGCACTGTTTAATGTGGGACAGTGACTGGACCATGGGAACATCTGTGGCCCATTTATTCCACCTAAATTAATAGAACGGGGGCTGGTGGAAGGGGCACTGCCCGGGGGAGACCGGAGGGGTACCATACCGTGGCATTGCGAATGGCTGTCAGGATGTCCAGCATCGTGAGCCCAGCCAGTGGGTCGATGGACTCCAATGTTCGGCCGAACGTCTCGTGGAAGATGTAGCACATGCGGGCACCCCCGCAGCTGGGGGGATGGCGGGGTGGGGGGGGGAAGAGACACAGAAGGGTTCAGAGGGAGAATAGAAACAGTAGCCAAAGCACAGCCCCCCCTCCAAAAATGGCCACACACCCCTGCCTCTCAGCACCACCACCCTCATGCCCCGAGCTCTCAGCTCCCAGGTATCTGCACTGCAGTTCCTGCCCTTGAGGGGGCAGGTCCGCCTCCCCGCCAGCACTCACAGCTCTGAGGTCTCAATGTTCCGGGCCGTGCCCTCGATGGTGTGGCAATACTCGGTGGCGAACTTGGTGATGATCTGCAGCAGCGTGGCATTCTTGTCCTCGATGGGCTGCCCATAGCTCTGCAGCACTGACTGATACTGGGCTGTCAGCACATTCACCCGGGTTTTCAGCTCCGGCAGGCAATCCCGGATGTGGTGCATCAGCAGCCTGGGGCAAGGCACAGGAATGAGTCCGTCTAACCCAGCCTCCCGGCTCCTGAATTTCCAGGGAATCATTCTGGCACCCAGTGCTGACAGCCAGGGCTCAACTCCTCCGCTGGGGTGACTCCAGGGTCTCCTGCCACCATGTGCTGCCCTGCTCCTCCTGCTGCCCCCCATGCTCCTGGGTCTGCCAGGGCAGCACACACCCCTCCATCCTTTCCCTTCTCTGCCCCCTCCACAGCCCTAGTCCTCTGGCCTCAGTGCCCCTTGCCAGGGAGAGCAGAGCTCCAGCTGGCACCCACCGGCTGAGTGTCTTGGCCAGGTGCCGGGTGCCGTTGCGGTTGGCCAGCGATGGGTATCGTTTCTGCAGGAAGCCCTGCTCGTCCTGCAGTGACTCAGTGATGCTCTTCTGAGTGTTGATGTCATGCTGGCTCCTGGGAGGGGCGGGACAGAGTCATTGTCTGTCCCCACTCCTCCCCCCCCCCCCCCCCCCCCCCGAGTCCATGCTGGTGGGGAACATTTGGTTTGCTGCCCCCTGCAGCCCCTCCAATCCCCCAAACTCCAGCACAGTACCCCCATCCCACCACCAAAGACTTTCTCCACAGCCCTCCACCCCCCACAATTCCAGCCCCTCCCACCTCTCGGACGACCCCCATGCCCTACATCTCCACAGCCCCTCCATCGGCTCTATGCAGCCCCCCTGAACTCCACCACCCTCCTGCCCACCTGTTCACCACCCCAATGATGCCCAGTTTGACAGGGATGACCCGGCCCATCAGAACGTCCATGGCATCTGTCCCAGCGTCCATCAGGTCCAGCTTGGTGACTACGGCCAGTGTGCGGCGTCCTGCAGGAGGGGAGAGGGTAGGGATGATCAGGCAGGCCCAGGCTCAGAGACAGAGACCTAGGCCCAGGCTACACTTACCTACCTAGTGATGTGGGTCAGGGTGTGAAACCCCCCAGGGCAGATGCTGCTGTGCTGGCAGACCAGTGTTTCTGGCACTAGGTGGCATTCCTACAGCACCAGCAAAGCCCCTCAATTGGGTACCCGTGTCTGGGCCGGCACAGCCGCTGGAGCCCACACAGTGCAGCCAGAGCAGGAGGCAGAACCCCAGGAGGTTTTGGAGCAGCAGGGCAGGGGATTCAGTCGACACAGACTCTGACTTAAGCCTGACTTTTCTTCTCTAGCCTGGACCCTCCGATCCCGGACTGCAGGGGACGAATAAACATTAGCGGGTTTTGCTATGGCTGCCCCGCATCTCTCCTGGTCCCTGCTGCCTGCAGCACTCCTATCAGGGCTGAAGTCTCTGCTAGGGACCCAAACTCCCCTAGAGTGGTGGACAGCCACAGAGAGGAACAGGGGGGCTGGAGCCCAAGGGACTTATAGGGGAACAAAGCCAGAGCCTCACACATTAAAAGGGGTGCACTCCCTAAAGAGAGTCTGTGAAGGCTGCAGCATCAAACACCCAGTAAATCCAATGCATCCCCCTCACCACCTGCCTCCACTCCCCTCATGCAGGGCTCACAGCCCACCAGCTCTCAGCCCCACCCATGCCCTGGGTCCCTTGGGGGAGCCCCTCACATTAGTACCATCGGGGTCAACATCCCGGGCCAGCTTGAGTGCCTCAGAGGTGGCCATGTCGGTGTTGGCAGCTGTCACAGCCAGGATCAGGCAGTTCGGATTGGAAACGTAGGATAGGATCATCTCCCGCACCAGGCCCTCAATGTCGGGGGGCTGGTCCCCTACAGGCACCTTGAGAGGGGAGAAGAGTGAGTGCAGGCTCCTGCCAGACAAGAAACAGGGGAGCTCGGACTGCTGGGTTCTCTCCCCAGCTCTGAGATGACAGCAGGGGCTGATGATTAGATTAGGAGGGGCTGGGAGCCAGGACTCATGGTTACAGACACCGACTGGCTGAGGATCCATAGTCGGGAAGGTCTCCCAGTGATAAAAGGAATAAGCCGGATTTTGGAAATATCCCCCTAGCGGCAGCTTTGGCAGACACCCACAGTGGGGCATTACCCCTCCCCATTCCATCCCCCAACACCATGGGGCACCCGCCTCTCACCTTGGTGATCCCTGGTAGGTCGACCAGTGTCAGGTTCAGGACATGTGGGGAGTAGATCTTCAGATATAGGGGCTCCAGACTGATCCCCTGCAGGGCAATAACCAACAGAGTTATAGCAGAGGGGGCTGGGAGCCAGGTCTCCTGGGTTCTCTCCCCAGCTCTGGGAGGTAGAGTGGGGTCTGGTGGGTTAGAGCAGGAGGGGCTGAGAGCCCGGACTCCTGGGTTCTCTCCCCAGCTCTGGGAGGGGAGGGGAAGGGAGGGAAGGGGGGGCCGGTGGGTCAGAGCGGGTAGTGGCTGGGAGCTAGGACTCCTGGGTTCTCTCCCTGGCTCTGAGGGGGGGGGGGGCTGTTGGGTTAGAGCAGGAGGGGCTGGGAGCCTGGACTCCTGGGTTCTCTCCCCAGCTCTGGGAGGGCAGGGGGGGCGGTGGGTCAGAGCACGGGGGGGCTGGGGGCCAGGACTCCCCAGCTCTGGGAGGGAGAGTGGGGTCTGGTGGGTTACAGTAGTGGGAGGCTGGGATCAGGACTCCTGGTTTCACACACAAACATTGGGGAGGATTTGTCAGAGGTGTTCATTACCTTGTTGGTTCCTGTTGTCCTCTCGGTCTCAGTCTCGATCTCCTGCCGGATCTCATCGAAGTCGGTGAAGGTCTGAGAGGGGACAGAGAGGCAGGGCTGGCCCTGAGACACGCTCCATGGCCCCTGGTAGCACTTCCCTCTGCCCTGAAGCTGACAGTATGTGGAGAGGGGGCGTGCAATGACCCACAGCCAGGATGGGCAAGGGAGGCTGCCCCCCACCTCCAGCAAAGGACAGGGATGGGTGCTGGGAATATCACCCCCATTACTCCTTGACAGACAGGTCAGGGAGGGGCATCCTCCACCCCTCTGATTACCATCATTCCCCACAAGACCCAGACAGGGGTTGAGGGGGCCACCCCCAGATCCTGAGCAGGGCTCCTACCTTGTGCTTGCAATGCAGGAAGGTCGCCCACTCCTCGGCCTGGGTACCTGTAGGGAGAGCCAATTTGGGGTCACTCTCAGCCCCCCAGGGTGTGGACAGGGCTTCAGGGGCTTGCACAGCTCCACTCCAAGCAGCTGTTTCAGACCCTGGCTCCCCATAGGAACCACTGGCTTCAACCCACAGACACAGGCTCCCCAGCAGCAGGGAGAGAGGGAGTCACAGTGACCCAGACATCTCATGGTCTCACCACCTCAGCCCTTGGGGTCTCTACCCTCAACCTCCCAGAGCAGGGAGAGGGTGGGGAGCCTCCCAGTGAATGGTATTGTCCCCCTCAGCCCAGGGAGAGCCCACCTTGGCTCCCAGCACCCCCTTACTTGTTTCCCCACTGGCTGCATGTTGCAGCTCCTCCAGTAATGGCACATTCACCAGCTGCAGGACCAGGGGCCGCCGGGTAACAATGCCTGAGCACCGGGGCAGGAAGTCACGACCTACAATGCTCTCCAGAACCGAGCTCTTCCCGCTGCTCTGTGAGGAGGGGAGAAACGGGGTTAAGGCTGGAGGGGACAGCAGGGCGAGGGGCAGCCAGACAGGGTGCCAGAGGGAGAAGAGGAGCCTGGGGCTTCAGAGAATAGAGGGTGTTGGCGGGGGTCTCACCTGGACCCCAGTGGGGCAGCTGGATCCTCCCAGGAAGGGAGAAATTGGAGTCTCACCTGGGCCCCAATCACCACGATTTGGGGCAGCTGGATCACCTCGGCCCCCACCGTGTTGAAAATCTCCTGCAGTTTGTTGATAACAGGGATCAGAGTCTCCATGGCAGGGCCGGCTACGGGGCTTCTCCCTACAAGGGGACATGGGGCACCTCCTCAAATCAACCGGGAGCCAGTATAGCCCCGCAGCCAAAAATGGAACCCAGGCGTCCGGGCTCCCCCCGCAGACAAGGAGCGCACCCAGGCGTCCGAGCTCCCCCACGCTCCCCACAGACACGGAGCGGACCCAGGCGTCCGAGCTCCCCCCGCCCCACATAGGCACGGAGCGGACCCAGGCGTCCGAGCTCCCCCCGCCCCCCACAGGCACGGAGAGGACCCAGGAGTCCGAGCTCCCCACCCCCCCCGACACGGAGCGGACCCAGGCGTCCGAGCTCCCCCCGCCCCCCATAGGCACGGAGCGGACCCAGGCGTCCGAGCTCCCCCACAGACACGGAGCGGACCCAGGCGTCCGAGCTCCCCCCGCCCCCCACAGGCACGGAGAGGACCCAGGCGTCCGGGAAGAGTTCGCTCTGCTACCTGCTCTCAGGCCCCAGCTCCAGCCCCATTCACTCCCCAACCTGGAAGCACCGCCCCTCCCCTCCCCGCTCCCTATTGGTCCGAACCCCATGAGTCCCATTGCTATTTGCGGAGGGGCCATCAATCACTGCTCAATGCCCTCCCTCTAATCCCATAGCAGGAGAGCGGCTCGGCAAGAGGGCAGAGACTGGAGGGTTATTGGCTCGTTATCGCACCAATCAGCGGGGCCATGGTCTCCGTGGCGGCCATGTTTGAAAGGGGCAACGTGAGGACAACATTGACCAAATAGGGCAGTCTCTAGGCAAAAGAATAAATAGACTCAAATCTGACATCAGGAGTTATAACATTCAAAAACTAGGACGAGACACTTCAATCTCCCTGGTCACTCACTAATAGGCCTAAAAGTGGCCATTCTTCAACAGAAAAACTTCAGAACCAGACTCCAAGGTGAAAGTGCAGAACTGGAATTAATTCGCAAACTGGACACCATCAGATTAGGCCTGAATAAGGATTGGGAGTGGTTGGGCCATTACCCCCTACAGTTACTTACACCTTCTTGTCAACTGTTTGAAATGGGCCACTCTCATTACCACTACAAAAGTGATTTTTTCCTCCCTTGGTAGTCCCCTGTTAATTGAATTGTCTCATTAGACTGACCTCTCACTTGGTAAGGCAACTTCCATCTTGTCATGTATTTATACCTTCTCCTGTATTTTCCACTGCATGCATCTGATGAAATGGGTTCTAGCCTGCAAAAGCTTATGCCCAAATAAAGGTGTTAGTCTCCAAGGTGCCACAAGGACTCCTCGTTGTTTTTGCTTGTACAGACTAACATGGCTACTGCATTGAAAACCATCTTGGCTAGGACCATTGTGGGAACCATCTTTGTTTAGGGCACAGTGAGACTTCATCTTCCATAAGGGGAAGGCTGACAGCCATCTTAGATATGGGTAAAAGGCACAAAGGGAGAGAGGCTCCACCCCTTTGACCAGTAGCCTAGTGGTTAGAGCACACGCCTGGGACACAGGCGACCCAGGTTCAAATCCCACCCCACCCCACCCCATGGGGAGGAAGGGTCTCCCTGAGTTTAGGGGGAACCCTGTGAACTATTGGGGTGCTCCGGCCACAGGAGCCTCTCCACCTTTCCCGTTAAATCTGCATCACTTTATGTAAAACACACTCACTGGGCCACTGGGCACAGGGGCAGACACGGAGCCTCTGCCTGCCACTTCTGTGGCACCGAAAACCAGGATCTCCTGAGCCTGTGGCACTGCCAAGTGCACTGAGCACTGCGATGCAGAGAGAATGTCTGCTGAGAGCTTTACAAAGACAATGTGTGCCTCGGTTTCCCTCTCTCCTTTGCATCGCCACCCAATGGAGGGAGGGGGAAGTGTTAATGCTGCTCTTGGAGCAGCATGGGCAACATGAGATGTGTCTAGGGGCTCGTCTACACTTACAATGCCGCTATAGCGCTCCCATGTTGATGCTACCTACATCAATAGGAGAGGTTCGCCTGCCACCATAATTAATCCACATCCCTGAGAGGCCATAATTAGATCTTCCAGCAACCTAGCATTGTCTACACCAGGGTTAGGTGGCTTAACCACACCGCTCAGAAGGGTGGCTTTTTCACATCCCTGAGCGACAGAGTTAACAACTTAATTTTCTAGTGTGGACCAGGCCTAGGGTGGATGAATGGGTGACTGAACTGGGTCAAACTGACTTAGATCAACAGAGGAGCTGGAAAACCCACAAGTCACTCCCAATGACTGAACAAGCAACACTTAACCTGAGGAAACTGGGCAGGCAGAAGATATGACCTCAATGGGAGCAAAACAAAGGAGAAAGGGGGAAGTGGCTAGAATAACGTCAGCGGTTCAGAGAGACACACAGGGCTCTCTCACCTGGGTTTCAGGCCTACTCTATACTAGGAAAGTAAGTCGGTGTAATTACGTCACTCAGGAGTGTGAAAAACTAGGCCTGGAAAAGCAAATATGGTTCCTCCAGCGGCGTTGCTCATGGGAGACCTGGCTATGTTGTAACCTTCATTTCACCAGGTTGCCCTAAGCACTTTCAGATGCCATAGGCCAGGGGACAGAGAAATTGTTACCTGGTGTCACCGCAAATAGGATCAGCCTTGCACCCGGAAGGGCCATGGAACAAGCCTTCCAGAGGAGTCTGGCTTGGCCGGATTCGCTGACGGAGCCATGGAGAGAGACAGAGATTGCTGCCTCTCACCATGAGGCCAGAGTCATGGAGGCCACATGCCAGCCCCTGGGGGGGGTCTGTGGGGTCTGGCACATTAAATGGTCACTCCCAAGAGCAGGGTTACAGATGGGGCATTGACCACTGGGAACCCATGACACAGTGGCCTATGTCCTTTTGTAGATCTGATCCTCAGTGCCAGCCATCTTGAATTAGGGTAGCCTGCATCTGAATGAGGCAGAGGGGAAGGGGTGAGAGCCCATGACCCATGTGCTCACACCTGCACGTGCATGATCAGACAGCTATGATGCACTGCCCCCAGCACAGCATGCTGCCCCATGGACACTGGCCGGCAGGTTGCAGAACCAGGTGGGCCTGTCCCATGGCCGGAGCTGCTGGCATACCTGGAGGCAGCGACGGGAAATCAACATGCAAGATGGTCCTTTTCTGTGTGTTGTAAGAGACCATTGGAAGTGAGGGATTGCAAAACAGAGAGGCGGGGGGAACACACATTCCGCCCCCCATAAACACATGCCCACCCACACACCTAAGTGCTGGAGGCATAAGGAAATGAGATTAAAAAGAATAAACCCATGTGTGTTTGTTTGACCAAGGCCATGAAGATAAAAACAACAAGGAATCCCAGAGCAGAGTAACACAAACACACTGCCATGGAGAGTCGGAGGAAAGGGGGAGGAGATAGATAGATAGATAGATGGGATGGATGGGGATAGATAGCACCTATTCCAGGGGTTCTCAAACTGGGGGTTGGGACCCCTGAGGGGGTTGCAAGGTTATTACATGGAGGGTTGTGAGCTGTCAGCCTCCACCCCAAACCCCGCTTTGCCTCCAGCTTTTATAATGGTGTTAAATATATTAAATTTATTTTTAATTTATAAGGTGGGGTTGCACTAAGAGGCTTGCTGTGTGAAAGGGGTCACCACTACAAATGTTGGAGAACCACTGCCCTCTTCAATGCCATACGTCCTCAGCTGTGTCTCCCCATACACACCCCTTCAATCTAACTCCCAATGGTGACGGTGTCACCAGGACTCCATGTCTCTATCCCAGCCCCAGCTGCCTTTCTGGAAGTTGCTTTATCCAAGTACAAAGGATTGGTCTCAGTACAAGGGTAAGTGGATGAGTCTCAGGTTGGACTGAGGGCTAATGGTCCCCTGGATCTCAGAATCTGTCCCTCCTGGCTGCTGAACCTCCACCCCACGGAGCCCAGCCCCACAGGGTCTGTAACCTGGGCTGGCAGTTCCCCCTGGGGACCCGTCTCTTTAACTCAGCGTCTGAGGCTGCCAGGTTTATGGGCACCTTATCAGCCCAGGCATTACAGATCAGCCCTGAAATCCAGCCCCTTCCCCTGCTCATTTCACTCCAGGCCTTCTTTTATCCTTGTCAACAAAGGGCTCAGCCGCTCCCAGGCCTGGGACGCCTGAGGGACCTACAGAGCTGTGTCCACAGGGAACAGGGGAGAGCAGAGAGGGTCAAAACAGGTCTTGGGCAGCCATCTCTGGGATGGGGCAGGGCGGCTTTTTCTACAGGGAACTCATGAGACACAGCCCCACTGGCATGGAGCCCAGGGGGTCAGTTTACACGGGGACCCCTTGCCAGGTGCTGAGATGTGGCCCCTCCAGGTAGGGCCCAGGAGCTGTTTAGATGGGTGGCCCCCTCACCTGGTGCTGAGACACATACATAAGGTCCTCTTGACACTTGGCTTGGAGATATAGCCACCTCTGGGGTGAGGCGCTGGGGCTGTTTACCTAAGTGCAGGCTGCAGAACAGCCTATGAATGAGCTGTACATGGGTATTGCCCCAGCTGCCCCATCTGTCTGGGGGGGGGGTGCATTGGGGGGGACTGGAGGCTCACAGAAATGTGGGGGCGGGATCTGGAGGTTCCTGGGGGTGAGAGGCTGGAGGCTGTGAGATGGGGAGGGGGGTGGGAATGATGTGGCGCGCGGGGTCCTAGAGGTGTGTGTGGGGAGGGGCTGGAGTCTGGATGCTCCTAGGGGATGCTGCGGGGGCGGAGGCTCCCGTCCCGTCCCGTCCCAAGGGTGGCCGGGGGCGGGCCTCTCCGGTTTCCCCGCCCCGGGAGCAGCCCGCACCTCTCGCAGGTTAAAACACCCGGAGCCGGGATCCAGCTGCAGCGCCTCCACCAGACCCTCTAGTTCCCGTGGATCCGGACCCGAACCGCCCGGACCCGATCCAGTCTGACAGCTGCAGCCCTGAACCCTCCTAGAACCGAATTAACCCGCGACTACCCCGACCACACTCCCCGATCCTTCCTCGCCATGGGAGACCCCTTCCACTGCTCCCTGCTGCGCACCCCTCGTGGCCGGTTCCGCGTCTCGCTGCCCCCGGGGGGTGAGTTCCTGCTGGGGACCCCGGAGCCCCTGAGTCGGCTGGGCGCCGCTGGTGAGTCCGGGGACCTGGGAGGTGGATAGAGACAGGTCCCTTCCGCAGCTCCAGGAGGGAGGGGAGGTGTCTAGGACTCCTGGGTTCTAGTCTCAAGTCTGGGAGGAATGCGGGAGGGGGGACTCAGAACTCCTGGGTTCACTGCACTGAGGGAGGCTAGGCCCAGGGGACGCGGTGTAGATCCCTGCCTCGGATTTAGCTGCCATCGTCCCGCTGAGCCGGGCAGGTGCCTCACCAGAAGAGAATTGTCCTAGGGAACTGCCTGCCACAGACCCTGGGGTGGGAGCTGATTCAGTGGTGAACCAGGGGAGCTCCCACAGGAATGGGGGGAGGGGGGAGACAGTTTTCGGAGTGTCCCTCACCCTAACCTGAAACCCTTTGCTAAGAGGGGGGCTCGGCAGTGCCAGGAGGCAGAGGAGCCCGTCTGAGGGCAGAGGGTGGCGAGGCGTTGAACAGATTATTCTGTGTCTAGTACCTGGCACTGTGGGGGGTGTGGCCTATGGCAAGGGCCCCGAATGAGCCAATTGTGATTTGTTATCTAATGTGACCCAGGCCAGAGAACATCCCCCAAATTGAGCATTTCAGTCCTCAGGGGCTTAGCTGCTGTGTGCCAAAGTCAGAGCAGAGGAGAGCTGTGTGGGGCTCGTCTGTGCCCCACTCCATGCCTTTTCCATCACACAGGGCCATCGCTGCCCAGCCCATGTGTGGAAACTGCCTCCCACCCACCATTCATGTGGGAGTCTGGGTTGGGACATCAGGGCCTCTTCTCCCAGGGCAATGCTCCTCTGTACAGCTAGGCAGAGGGGGCCCTGCAGAGCCCTTTGTTTATGTGCGTTCTGTACGTGGCTGGCTCTGCCCCAGCATGCTCAGGTGTTTAGGCCAGATGTGCGACCCAGACTTTGTGTGTGTGTGTGTGTGTGTGTGCGGGGGACGACGACTGGGCACTTCTGGGGTCTAATCAGTGGGGCCACAGGCCACCAGGGAAAGGCCAGGTCCACTTCCTCCCACCCCAAGTTATTCAGTAATATTTGCCCTGTGTTTTAGTGCAGATAAATGGCCCACTCCTCCATGGGTGTGATTTCCTCCTGTAATTAACCATTAACCAGGGCAGCCTGTTTGCATAGCAGGAACCCTCCCTGCACTTGTAGGAGGTCAGGCCAGGGTTGGACACTGTGAGTTAGGGATGACTGGCCTGTGCTCCTGTCTGTCTGTCTCCAGCGGTGGTCTCAGTCTCCAGGTTAGTTGTCTATATGCAGGAGTGGTGCCAGGGTTTTTGGTGCCCTAGGCGGGGGTCCTTCCGCACTCCCGGTCTTCGGGGCACTTCGGCGGCGGGTCCCAGAGTGAGTGAAGGACCCGCCGCAGAATTGCCGCCACCGCTCCAGAGCGTGGAAGGACCCCCCGCCACCGAAATGCCGCCCTCCCAAATCCTGGTGCCCTAGGCGACTGCCTAGGTTGCCTAAATGGAAGCACCGGCCCTGTCTACATGCAAGGTTAGTCAGGACAAGCTGTTCTGGAATCATCATTTCCGATTAATCCCACACGCAGACAAATTCACTCCCATAGAACAAACTAACGTAGCGGCCTCAGTATCTCTCGAAGTGTTTGCTGTCTTCCTCCACCTCTGCGAGGGAAATACATCCGCTCCATTGCCTAGTAGGGCAGCGGAGACACAGAGAGTTGGGGCAGCCAGGGCAGAGCAATGAGAATTGAACCAGCTGCACCAATGTCTCCAAACCCCTTCTCCACAGAGGCCATGTCTGCATGTCTTACAGCAGCACATCTATACTGCTGGGCAGTGCTGCTGTAAGGTCTCCCGTGTAGCTGCTCTGTGCTGGAGGGAGAGAGCTCTCCTGTCAGCCTAATTAAACCACCCCCAATGAGCGGCAGTAGCTGTCGTCCGGAGAGTGTCTCCTGCCCACATAACATTGTCAACATCTGCGCTTCTATTGGTGCAATTTATGTTGTTTAGAGGGATTTTTTTTCACATCTCGAGTGACATAAGTGCTAGTGTAGACGTGGCCTAAACTAGCCAGCAACAAGCTACTCCTAAAAGGTTTGTCTACAGTTGAAGGTTAATCTGAATTAAGGGAAGGTAAGACCAGGGCAGTTAGTAAGACGTTTCTTACCTTCAATGGACGCAGGGAAAAGAAGTGACGGGCTTAACCTGCAAGAAGGAAGATGTAGGTTAAATTTTAGGAAAACACTTTCTAGCTCTCAGGGTCGTTCAGCTCTGGAATCGGCTTCCCAGGGAGGTCGAGGAATCCCCATAATGGGAGGTTTCAGCACAGGCTGGACAAGCCCTGGTCAGGGATGGTCTGGATTTCCGTGGTCCTGCCTCAGCATGGGGGGCTGGGCTAGATGACCTCTTGAGGTCTAGGGTGCAAATTTAAAGTGCAGTTGCTCCCTGTACAGGACACTACAATGTCTTACTTCTGTTCAAAGTTGGAGTAAGAGGAAACAGAAAGTAGGCACTTCTGTTCTGGAATGGCAGCATCCACAGGAATAGCTGTTGTGCTTTAAATTCACACCCTAGCTTAATCTACAGGCTTGTCTGCACCTGGGAGTTAATTCAGATTACATCTCTTTGTTCTGTGCAGAGCCTAGCACAATGTGGCCGTGGTCCATGACAGAGACACCACAATACACATCATAACAATGTGTAGATGCAGCAGGGTGGATGGGGCTTGTGCCTTCATGCCGGGAGCACAAAAGCACCAGGGTCTTTGGCTGTATCGCTGCCTCTGCAAGGAATTGGGATACCAGTTCTATCAGCCATCATGAGCAGTAAATAAACTCCACAGTGCAGGCCCCTCAGCCCTCCGCGGCAGGGGCACCGAGACACTGGCCTCGTCATGCTCAGCACTGTCTCCTAAGGAGCCATCTAGCCTCATAAGCAGCCTGCAGCCTCTCCATAGCCTGAGATAGGCCCACGGGCTCCTCAGCCAGGGAACGGAGCTAGGCACCGGAGCTGCCCAGCAGCCTAGTGGTCAGAGCACTCCCCTGGGGTGCAGGAGAATGAGAGTCAAACCTCTGTCCCCCTCAGTGCAAGGACTGGCAGAGACGCACTTCCATCCAGGCTGTAAGGGAGGTTGGGGTGTGGCTCCCCTGCCGAAGCTGGGGAAACAGTCCTCTGAGGAGGGGGCCGTGAGACTAGCTGGGGTCCCACTCTACCCCCTGCCTATGAGGGATGCTACGGCAGAGTGTTTTCAGTCTCTGGGTGAAGCTGATCCATGGCGTGAACTGCAGTTAAAGTCTTTAGACACAGGGACTAGACCCAGCCGGTCTGATCTCCTGGGGACAAGCCCACCCCACCAAGCCATTTTGCAAGTCACAGGCCGGGTTGTGCCAAGGAACGTTTGTTTGTGCCAAGAACAGCAGCTTCAGCAGAAGAGACTGAACCAGCCCCATGCCAGCGAGCAGGGCATGGCCTTGGGAAGGAGAGAACTAGTTATTGTGTAAACCAGGCCAGACACCTAACTTGGAGAGTCCCAACCCTGGGGGGAAAGGCCCCATATCCCCTCATCCGGACGGACTAGCCTCGCCCATGTCCCACAGCCCAGCCTGTCCTGGGGCCGGGTTAGCCAGAGACCCCGAGGGACCAGGCCCCATATCCCATTCCTGTTCTTCCAGCCCCCACAGCCCAGCCCGTCCTGGGGCTGGGTTAGCCAGAGACCCCGAGGGACCAGGACCCATATCCCATTCCTGTTCTTCCAGCCCCCACAGCCCAGCCTGTCCTTGGGCTGGGTTAGCCAGAGACCCCGAGGGATCAGGCCCCATATCCCATTCCTGTTCTTCCAGCCCCCACAGCCCAGCCTGTCCTGGGGCTGGGTTAGCCAGAGACCCCGAGGGACCAGGCCCCATGTCCCATTCCTGTTCTTCCAGCCCCCACAGCCCAGCCTGTCCTTGGGCTGGGTTAGCCAGAGACCCCGAGGGACCAGGCCCCATATCCCATTCCTGTTCCTCCAGCCCCCACAGCCCTGCCTGTCCTGGGGCTGGGTTAGCCAGAGACCCCGAGGGACCAGGCCCCATGTCCCATTCCTGTTCTTCCAGCCCCCACAGCCCAGCCTGTCCTTGGGCTGGGTTAGCCAGAGACCCCGAGGGATCAGGCCCCATATCCCATTCCTGTTCCTGTTCTTCCAGCCCCCACAGCCCAGCCTGTCCTGGGGCTGGGTTAGCCAGAGACCCCGAGGGACCAGGCCCCATGTCCCATTCCTGTTCTTCCAGCCCCCACAGCCCAGCCTGTCCTGGGGCTGGGTTAGCCAGAGACCCCGAGGGACCAGGCCCCATATCCCATTCCTGTTCCTCCAGCCCCCACAGCCCTGCCTGTCCTGGGGCTGGGTTAGCCAGAGACCCCGAGGGACCAGGCCCCATGTCCCATTCCTGTTCTTCCAGCCCCCACAGCCCAGCCTGTCCTTGGGCTGGGTTAGCCAGAGACCCCGAGGGACCAGGCCCCATATCCCATTCCTGTTCTTCCAGCCCCCACAGCCCTGCCTGTCCTGGGGCTGGGTTAGCCAGAGACCCCGAGGGACCAGGCCCCATATCCCATTCCTGTTCTTCCAGCCCCCACAGCCCAGCCTGTCCTGGGGCTGGGTTAGCCAGAGACCCCGAGGGACCAGGCCCCATGTCCCATTCCTGTTCTTCCAGCCCCCACAGCCCAGCCTGTCCTTGGGCTGGGTTAGCCAGAGACCCCGAGGGACCAGGCCCCATATCCCATTCCTGTTCTTCCAGCCCCCACAGCCCAGCCTGTCCTGGGGCTGGGTTAGCCAGAGACCCCGAGGGACCAGGCCCCATGTCCCATTCCTGTTCTTCCAGCCCCCACAGCCCAGTCCGTCCTGGGGCTGGGTTAGCCAGAGACCCCGAGGGACCAGGCCCCATATCCCATTCCTGTTCTTCCAGCCCCCACAGCCCAGCCTGTCCTGGGGCTGGGTTAGCCAAAGACCCCGAGGGACCAGGCCCCATATCCCATTCCTGTTCTTCCAGCCCCCACAGCCCTGCCTGTCAGCAAAGAGCCAGCTGCTGTCAGAAGCTTTGGGCCACGTTAGGTACTTGCAGATGGTGATCATGTCATTGCGTAGGCTCTTGGATAAGGCCTGGTATAAAGTGAGCCTTCAGTGAGATTAGGAGGATGGGCCAGCCCCGTGGGTGTCTGAGCTCGGCTGACTGTGGACATATTACTGAGTTTGTCGAGGGGCACAGCCATACCCGGGGTGCTGAGACATTACAGAGCATGAGTTGCTCAAACACTGGGGAGACGGGTGGGAGGGGGAGTGCCTGAGACCTAGATGATAGAACTGCCTCGCTCAGGGAGGCGAGATGCCTGCCCCCCGAGCAATGTTGTGACACCCACCTCACCCCCTGCAGGCAGCGCTGTGTCACCAGAGCATGTCTCGGGGAGTGGATTAACTACGCTTTCTCCTGATGCTGCACTTTCAGGGGAGACCTGCCCTTCAGTAAATCAGCTTCTCACTGAAAACAGGTTTTCCAACCCTCGGATGATCCTTCACACTCTTTCCTGAATCCTTCCCAATTTATCACCGTTCCGTTGAAGTGTGGACACCAGAACTGGGCAAGCTATCCAGTCTCGGGCTCACCAATGCCATATGCAGAGGTGCCACCTGCTCTACTCCTACTCACTAGTGCTCCATTTGTACCCAGTTACTCCTTTTCACTGATTGGCTGGTCAGTTTGGGTCCCAGGGGAGGTTCCCGTTGGACGCAGGACCTGATGGAGTCCATATTGCCTTTCATACAGTCTTGTTTGTTCATTCCTTGTAAATAAAGTCCTGCTTCTCCAAACACAGGAGAGACCAGGAACAAAGTGAGCTGTTCGTTAGCTTGCAGCCCCAACCCCATTAGCCACCAGACCCAAAAGATCTGGCTGGCTTTTTCCAGCATCACACCCTGCTCACAAGCTTTCTTGCTGTTTGCCTCTGCCCCTCTCTCTTTGTTCCCCGTTTGAGCCAGCGGGTTCTTCTTTCCCTCAGCCACATGTCGGCAAAACAAGCCCCTTCTCCCCACAAGATGCAGCTTTTGGGGCAGAAGATTAGGCCTTGTTATAGGAGTGGCCCCTGAAGCATTTCTTACAGCTATGGTGTGGGCTAAAACCTCACAAACACTTGCGAACTCAGCCCATTGCAAGAGTTCACCCAGCTCAGAGCACCCTGGGCTAGGCCAATGACTTGTCTGTGTCTGAAGCACCCTTGTGTTTAGTTAAAAGTGTAGCAACTTCCAGAAGGGCAGACAGTTGTTATCCAAAAGCCATGATCCCCCACTTCCCCTGGTAGTTTGTGTAGCTAGATATTCATCGCATGGTTAACCGGCGTTCAGTTGGTATCTGCCGGGACACCCCTGCCCAGTCCTCTCCAGAATCACAGTCCAGCTGCCCATCTTATGCCTGTTCCCTCCTGTTCTAAGCACGTCTGTATCTGTTGGGCCTGTATGACTGACCTGGTGTCCAGCTGCATTGAAATGCCCAGCCAGGTGTTGGTTGTACTAGCAATGCTTTTCTCTCTCCCTAGCCCGGGACCCTGGGGGAAAAGTTCCTGCCTCCCCTGCCCAGCCCAGAGAGAGGCCAGCCCTGCGACACTGCCGGGAAAGGCCCAGTGCCCCATTCCCTGCGGCTGGAGCTGGTGACCTCAGGATCAACGTGTCTCCTATTTCTGGCACTGTAGTTTTGATGCCTGTGGGTTTGGCTCTGACCTCGGGTTCACGTGGCAGCGCTGGTATCGAAGCGTGCATCCGGGTGTCGCGAATTCTGCCTTAGGCCAGACAAGGGGCACTGGGGGTTAATTGCTTAGCTGCATATTTTAAAACACTCCTGTAATTAAGCGATTCCCCAAGGGAACCCAAGTGCCAGGGATGGGCTGGCATTTATTACCCAGTGAAGTGGCAGCTTCAGTTTCTGCTTAAAACTTGAAATCTCCAGAGGCTCAACAACCCACCCAAAAGCCAAACCAGCATGAAATGTGGCAGGTTGGGCTGGGCATGGTGGTGGTGGTGGGAAGGTTGGGGGGGAAATGGGATGCTGATTGCAGAAAGAGTTCCTGAATAGGGTGTCCCTCTCGTCCCAATATTAGGGGTTTTGTCCTATAAAGGACCCTATTCCTGCCCCACTCCCCCGTCCCGATTTTCACACAATACTTATTTCCAGGGAAGTGGGAGCGAATCTGAGCTATCAGCGAGAGGCTCCATATAGAAGCCAGAAGTCCTGACAACCAGCTTCCTACTCGCTGCTCTAACCCACCAGACTCCCCTTCCCTCTCAGAGCTGGGGAGAAACCAGGAGTCCTGGCTTCCAGCTCCCTCCGTTCTAACCTTCTGAACTCCACTCCCCTCCCAGAGCTGGGGAGAAACCAGGAGTCCTGGCTTCCAGCTCCCTCCGTTCTAACCTTCTGAACTCCACTCCCCTCCCAGAGCTGGGGAGAAACCAGGAGTCCTGGCTTCCAAACCCCTGCCTCCACTCTAACCCCCAGACCCCACTCTACTCCCAAAGCTGGGGCGAGAACCCAGGCTTCCTGTTGAGTCAGACAGGCATGCTAGGGGACCTGAACACAAGCTAGCGGAGGTGGGAATGCCTTGGGGCTGTGGGGTCTGAGGCCCCAGAGCAGTAGCATCTGGGGACAGCACACAATGGTTTGTATGTGCCCAGGGAGATATGACAGAGCGTTATGCTCCTGAGCACATCCGGTGCCACCACCCCTCCTGCCCTGCAGCAGCTGAGCTGGGTCAGCGAGTGGCACAACAGGTTGGGCTGGTCAGAGCTGCCCCAGGGCCCAGTCTGGAGACAGCTCCATGCACACAGAGGCCTGGCACAGCTTCCCCCACTTCCTTGGGCTGGGGGAGGGAGGATCACTGGCTCCTGGGCTCTAATCACTAGACCCTATTCCCCACCCAAAGCTGAGGAGAGAACCCATGAGTCCTGCGCTAACCCCTCTCCTGATCCCTCACAGGGCAAAGCTTCTGCATCCCTATCAGTGAGATGGTCAGGGTGCAGCTGGGTGGGTCTGGTTCGTCCCTCACAGTGGAGGGAAACCAATTCACAGGTGAGTCAGGTGGTGAGGGTGTGAGGGCTGTGGGGCAGGGTGGAGGGGCTGTATTTGAAGCATCCGAGACTGTCAGCAAATGATGAGGTGGCGGTGCCAGCCAGCGGAGATGGGTTTGGGGCCAGCGCCGGGCAGCAGAGATGGGTTTGGGGGAGAGGGCTGTGCAGCGGAGATGAGTTTGGGGGACAGAGCTGGGCAGCGGAGATGGGTTTGGGGGAGAGGGCTGGACAGCAGAGATGGGTTTGGGGACAGGGCTGAGCAGCAGAGATGGGTTTGGGGACAGGGCCGTGCAGCAGAGATGAGTTTGGGGGACAGAGCTGGGCAGCGGAGATGGGTTGGGGGCAGGTCTGGGCAGCGGAGATGGGTCTGGGTACAGGGCCGTGCTGCGGAGATGAGTTTGGGGGACAGGGCTGGGCACTGGAGATGGGTTTGGGGACAGGGCTGGGCAGCGGAAATGGGTTTGGGGGCAGGTCCGGGCAGTGGAGATGGTTTTGAGGGACAGGGCTGGGCAGCAGACATGGGTTTGGAAGACAGGGCCGGGCAGCGGAGATGAGTTTGGGGGACAGAGCTGGGCAGCGGAGATGGTTTTGAGGGACAGGGCTGGGCAGCAGACATGGGTTTGGAAGACAGGGCCGGGCAGCGGAGATGAGTTTGGGGGACAGAGCTGGGCAGCGGAGATGGTTTTGAGGGACAGGGCTGGGCAGCAGACATGGGTTTGGAAGACAGGGCCGGGCAGCGGAGATGAGTTTGGGGGACAGGGCCGGGCAGCGGAGATGGGTTTGGGGGACAGGGCCAGGCAGCAGAGATGGGTTTGGGGACAGGGCTGTGCAGCGGAAATGAATTTGGGGGACAGGGCTGGGCAGCAGAGATGGGTTTGGGGGCAGGTCCAGGCAGCAGAGATGGGTTTGGAGGACAGGGCCGGGCAGCGGAGATGGGTCTGGGGACAGGGCCATGCAGCGGAGATGAGTTTGGGGGACAGGGCTGGGCAGCGGAGATGGGTTTGGGGACAGGGCTGGGCAGCGGAGATGGGTTTGGAGGACAGGGCCGGGCAGCGGAGATGGGTCTGGGGACAGGGCTGTGCAGCGGAGATGAGTTTGGGGGACAGGGCCGGGCAGCGGAGATGGGTTTGGGGACAGGGTCAGGGAGCGAAGATGGGTTTGGTGGGCAGGTACAGGCAGCAGGACAGGATGGGGTGAGGCAGGTTGGAGCAATGGAAACGGGGGACAGAGACTAATGGGAGTGACTGACCCTCCCATCTCCAGGGCAGCTGCTCTGCGGGGGTCAGCGCCGTCCATGGGCTCTGACCCCCTGTCTCTGGTTCCCCCCAGTTTTCTTTGTGCAGCGGGAGAAGCATCAGCGCTGGAGCCTGGGCTCCCTGGAGTTCACTGTGACCCCTGGCTCGGGGCTGGCCCCACGCTGGGTCGATGCCCTGCAGTGTAGCATCCAGCTGCATGGTCAGTACTGGGGGTAGGGGCGGTCAGTAGTGGGGAACAATACTGGGGGGACTGGTCAATACGGGGGGGGACCAGTCAGTAAGGGAGGGGGAACTGGTCAGTAGTGGGGGACAATACTGGGGGGACTGGTCAGCACTGGGGGGACCGGTCAGTAAGGGATGGGGGACTGGTCAGTACTGGGGAGGACCGGTCAGTACTGGGGAATGGGGCGGTCAGTAAGGGGGGTACTAGTCAGTAAACTCGGGGAGGAGGCACTGGAGCAGGCTGTGGATCCAGAGGGTCCCTGGGAATTGCAGCAGTCTGGTTATTTCCTACTCCCAGGGTCAGCCGTTCTGGGGGACCCCTCCCCACCCATGATGGGCAGAGGGGAGGAAGCTGTGACCCTCTCCATGGGGCTTGGTGCCAGCATCCTGGGCTGGACCCATAGCAGCTGCTCTGGTGGAGGGTGTCCCTGGAGGGGACTGTGGGTTGGGACATCCCTATGGCAGGGTGGGGGGGAAGAACCAGTGCTCCAGGAGCACCCCACTCCATCACGCACCTTGCCCAGGAACCTGTGACCCAAGATGATGCTCTCTCTGCTCCTCCCCAGGTGTGACACGCCCCAGGAAGCTGCTGGTCTTCGTGAACCCTGTGGGGGGGCGGTGCCGCGCAAGTGAGATTTACCGAGACCGGGTGGCTGGGCTTTTTGCCCTGGCGGGGATCCAGACGGAGGTCATAGGTGAGTGTCCCCACAACATCCCCCCACATCCCCACCATTGCACTGTGTTGCTCCCTCCCTCTGAGTGACCCCCCCAGTCACAGACCCACAGGGTTGATGCTATGCCCCCAGCTTGGGAACAGTCTCTGGGAAGGACCCTTCAGTGTGCCAGACCTTCCCAAGGTCTCTCTCTTCCTTCGGGGTACACACGGCCTCCCTCTCTGCTTGGACCGAGCCCCAGGGCTCCAGCCCTCCAGAGTCACACAGGGAGCTCGGCCCAGCAAGGCCGCTGGGACAGATGCCTGCTAGAGACTCAGCTGTGCAGTGGGACTGATGAGAACAGAACATAACAATAGCCAGGCTGGGATGGACCAATGGTCCAGCTAGCCCCATGTCCTGTCTGCTGCCTGTGGCACATGCCAGATGCTCCAGAGGAATGGACAGAGCCAGGGGTCTATTGTGTGATCCATCCCCTGTGTCTAGTCCTGGCATCTGGCTGTCAGCAGCTTAGGGACACCCAGAGCAGGGGGCTGCATCTGGGGCCATCCTGGCTAACAGCCAGCCATAGACTAAGGCTCCAAGAATTTGCTTGTGTCCTCAGGGATTTGTACATTGATCGGTGGCCGGCCTCGGACCTGTTTAGTCTCTGGCAGTGAGGCAACATTCACCACAATGTCTCTGGGCTTGCCCTGAGCCCACGCAGTCCTTTCCCACCCACCAGGTAACACGACTATGCACAGGGGAAGCTGAGGCATGCATAGGGTTCATAAAAATAATACAGAAAATTTCCATTTTGTGACAGCCCCTCCTTCTCCATCCCTGGCCAACTCCACCATGCTGCCCCCTTCCTCTGAAATCCCCCATCACCAGACATCCCCCACTGGTCCCCCATCCTGAGTGACCACCCCACTCCACCGCACTGTGCTGCTCCCTCCTGCTGAGACCTCCCACCCCTGCCCCATGAGCAATTCCCACCCTGCAACCCCTCCCTCCAAGTGCCCCCTGACTCCCTCCCACTCCCACCCACTCCCATCTCTGCTCACTCACTCCCCCATCTCCCCACAGAGACCCAGCGACCCCACGAGGCCCGAGACCTCATCCTGCAGCGGGACCTGGGCGACCTGGATGGGTGAGAGACCCCTTTACCCTGCCCCGCCACCCAACCCTAGGATGGGGCACTCCCATTAACTCCCCCCACCTCACATACCCCATGGGCAGCTCTGTCCCCCCCAGCCCCAGTAACCCCTAGGTCTCTGGCCCCCAGGCTGGTTTGCGTTGGAGGTGACGGGACATTTAACGAGCTGATGCATGCACTCATCTCCCGGACGCAGAGGAAGGCTGGGATTCCTGAGGACAACCCCACGGCCCCGCTCCTGCCCCCACGGCTCCGCATCGGCATCATTCCTGCAGGTGTGCATGGGAGGAGAGGGGACAGTGGAGGGAAGCAGGGACTGGTGGAGATAGCAGACATGGGGGGAGTGGGCAGCAGGGGGGGAGGACGGGGGGAGCTGGTAGGAGGGAGGGCACTGGGGACAGGTGGGGGCAGAAGAGGTGGTCGGGTGGAGGGGTTATGGGAGGAGCTCCAGGGGGACAGGGGGGAGTGGCAGGTGGAGATAATAGACACGGGGGAGGTGGGCAGCAGGGTAGAGGGTGGATGATGGGGGGAGCTGGTCAGAGGGAAGACATTGGGGAGAGGGGGTGGAAGAGGGGGTGGGGGTGGGGCTGTGGAGCCTGCAAGGGGCAACAGCTCAGCAGGCCCCAGGGGATGACTCACCCCATTCTCCCAACCCAGGCTCCACGGACTGCATCTGCTTCGCCACAGTGGGGACCAACGACCCTGTCACCTCCGCCCTGCACATCATCATCGGTACAGGATGCCTGGCTCCTATCTGTGCACCTGGGAGGGGAGTGGGGTCTGGTGGGTCGGGGGTTGGGAGCCCGGACTCCTGGATTCTCTGATGGCCCTGGGACGGGAGTGGGGGCTGGTGGGTCTGGGGGTGGGTTCTCTCCCCAGCTCTGGGAGGGGAGTGGGAGGTTGATGGAGTAGAGTGGTGGGGGTGAGGAGTGGAGGAGAAGCAGGACTCCATGTATTTAGGTGCCCATGCCCCCCCTTTGCCCCAGGGGACAGCCAGCCCCTGGATGTGTGCAGTGTCCACCACCATGAGCGGCTGCTGCGGTACGCGGTCTCGCTGGTGGGCTACGGCTTCTATGGGGACGTGGTGAGCGACAGCGAGCGGCACCGCTGGATGGGCCCAATGCGCTATGACTTCTCAGGTGCCGGGGGGCCCAGAGGGCATGGCAAGGAGCCCCCAGCTGGGGTGTCCCCTTCCCCCAGGCCTGGGGAATGGGGGAACCCCAGTGAGGGAGAGGCCAGTGGTCCCCTAGCCAAAGAGGGGGTGGGGACTGGAGAGGGAGCCCCTGCCCCAGGATGGGGTGTGAAGGGGGGCTTGGGCTCAGGGGATCCTCTCACTCAGCTGGGAATCCAGGGAATGACCGGGGGATGGGGCAGAAGGAGCCGGGCCTGAGACGTGCCATAGGGTGGTCACTGCCCACAGGGAATGTGCTGGAGAGGCCTAGCCAGAACAAGGCCACCAGAGGGGAGGGGGCAGCGTGTCTGGGGGGCAGGAAAGGAACGAGCCTCAAAGGGGGCTCCGTGGGGGGGGGGGAACAGTTTTGACTGGAGCAGGCTATGCAAGGCCTTGAACCCTCTCCCTTATGCAGGATTCAAGGCCGTGCTGTGTAACCGCAGCTACGAGGGCACGGTGGAGTTCCTGACGGTAGGGGGAACTGAGGCCAATCCCCGGGACCAGACGCGCTGCAGGGCAGGGTAGGTGGGGGTGGGATGCAGGGTGGGGGGGCTGCTGGCCTATGGAAGGGGAAGTAGGGTGGATGGGGCTGTGGGTAGAGGGAGCTGCTGGCCTGTGGGAGGGGCTGCTCTCCTGGGGGCATGCTGCAAGGCAGGGGGAGCATGGGAGGGGCTGCAGAATGGGGTGGGGTGGCTGGTGTCCTGTGGGAGGGGCTGCAAGGTAGGGTAGGTGGGGGGATTACAGGTGGGCTGCTGGCCCATTGGGATGGGACTGGATCCCACCGGGGGTGGGGGGGTGTCAATCCAGGCCCTCATGTCCCCCAGCAGTGGCAGCCCAGAGCATTGGGGGGAGTGACTTCCTGTCCCACCCACAAACTAGTCTGCATCCATTAAATGTTCAAGCAGCTGCTTCCCCCTCACACTGATTGGCTCAGGCAGCATCAGTCATACTTGGGGCAGCTCTCCCCCACCACTCAGAGTGATGGGCTCAGGCTCTCTGCAGACTTAGGCAGCATTGGTCACACCTGGGGCAGCTCCCCCAGCACCTACAGGATGGCTCTGAACCCTGTGGAGGGGCCAGGGCCCTGGACACTTGCTGTCACAACTTCTTCCCTTGCAGCTGCCTTGTCTGCTCTGAGTCCAATCACCAGTGCCTGGGGGACAGCAAGGAGGAGAAGCTGCTGCAGCAGGAAGGCAATAGGGCTGTGGGTGAGCTGAGCACAGGGCAGGCATCCCTGCCCCTTGCAGTAACAAGCCGGCTAGGGCCGCAGGAGCCTCTGGGGACATCCTAACTAGCTCGTGTAAACCCAGCTCAGCCTGGGGGCGCCTGCAATGACATGCAACAAAAGGAGGCTGAGCTGGGCCCAGAGTCACAGGCACCAGCAGATCTGGGGAGACAACCCAGGAGTCCTGGCGTCCAGCTCCCCCCAACCCTCACGCTCTGACCCACCAGACCCCACTCCCCTCCTAGAGCCAGGGGAGAACCCAGGAGTCCTGGTTCTGACTCCCTTCCCCCTCTGCTGTCACCTACGGGGCTCCCCTGAAGTCATGCAAAAGGGCACTGTCTCCCTGGTGCAGGCCAGGAGGCGGGAGTGTCAATCTGGGATTTAAAGTGTTCCCAAACCAGCAAGTGGTGGTGGTGATTTGGGGCAGAGGGATCAGAGGGTAACGGTGTCTCTCCCCCAGCCAGCGAGCAGAAAGATCAGGGGGGTAATGGTGGCTCTCCCCCAGCTAGTATGTGGCAGAGGAATGCGGGGGGCAGGTGCAGGGGTTGGGGCAGGGAGACCAGGGGTAAGGGTGTCTCTCCCCCAGCTAGCGAGTGATGGAGGGATGGGAGTAAGGGGTTCAGGGTAGGGAGACTGGGACTAACGGTGTCTCTCCCCCAGCCAGCGAGTGGTGGAGGGGATTCAGGGCCAGGAGACCAGGCACAAGGGTGTCTCTCCCCTAGCCAGCGAGTGATGGAGGGATGGGGGTAAGGGGTTCAGGGTAGGGAGACTGGGACTAACGGTGTCTCTCCCCCAGCCAGCGAGTGGCAGCGGGAGCAGGGCCGTTTCCTGGCCATTAACTTGACCTGCATGAGCAGTGCCTGCCCAAAGAGCCCCGATGGCCTCTCGCCCAGTGCCCACCTAGCTGACGGCACGGCCGACCTCATCCTGGTGCGCGAGTGCTCAGCCCTGGGCTTCCTGCGTCACCTGAGTCGGCACATGGACCATCGGGACCAGGTGTGTGTGTGTGGGGGGTGGAGACCCCCAGGGCCCAGGAAAGGGGCAAGGGCCAGACCCAGGGGCATGAGGAGGGTGCACAAGCCTGGAGTCACAGCCATGGGGTCAGCAGGTTTGGGGGGGGTTGTAACGCTGAGTGGGACCAGTCACTGTGAGGGGTCGCACCCTGGCCCTTCTGGGTCCAGCCCCCAGGAGGCTCCAGCATCAGGGGAGCAGCTGCCCCCCACTGTGGGGGATGGGGCAGTCCCTGCCAGCAAGGCTGGGTCCCTCCCCAGGCCTCTCGCTCAGTCCAGCACCCCTCTTCCCTCTGCAGTTTGACCTGCCCTTTGTGAGTGTGCACCGGGTACGGGCCCTGCGCTTCACCCCCAAGCAGCTGGAGGACGACGACGAGGGGGAGCAGCCTGGCCGCAGGGGGTGGAAGGGGCTTCTAGGAGGGCTGTGCTGTGGGGAGCAGCCACTGAGCTCCTGGAGCTGTGATGGGGAGACCCTGCCCCACGCCGACATCAGTGTCAGGTGAGTTTCCATAGCCCCATGGAAGGGAGGGGGAAATGCTCCAGAGCAGGCCATGTCCATGCCATGAAACCCACTTGACAATGGCATACAGGGCTTCCCCCCACGGCATTATGGGAACTTCCCAAAGGAGTGTGGGAGTTTGGTAAGCAAGACACAAGCAGTAATTCTTCTGCTCCACTCCACACGGACAAGGCCTCAGCTGCAGGACTGTTTCCAGTGCTGGGCCCCATATTTCAGAAAAACGTGGGCAAATTGGAGACAGTCCAGAGAGCAAAAAACTCATCCAAAGGCTAGAAAAGATGGAGCTGTGAGGGAAGATTGAAAAACTTGGGTTTGATTAGTGTGGAGAAAAGATTGGGGGGAGGGGGAACTGAGAAGCATTTTCAATTACATAAAAGGTTGTCACAAGGGGGAGGGAGAAGACTCGGTCTCCTGCACCTCTGAGGGTATTACAAGAAGCAATGGGCTTAAATTGCAGCCAGGGCAGTTTAGGTTGGACATAAGGAAGTTTTTCCTAAACAGCCGGGGTGGTTAAACACTGGAACAAATTGCCTAGGGAGGCTGTGGCATCTCAGTGGAGGGGTTGAGAACAGGTTAGATGACCCCTGTCTGGTTATTACACAGTGCTACCTTGAGAGTAGGGGCTGGGACTAGGGGACCTCTTGAGGTCCCTTCCAGTGGCATTAGCCTTTCGCAGCCACATCACACTGGCAGCTCCCAGTCATCCTGTGATCGACCAACACACAGGACTTTCTCCTCCTTTGTTGCTTCCAACCGGTCAGGCCCCAACTTGTAGCAAAAAGCCTTGGTGCTTGTCTCTGAGTGCAAGACCTGGCCCTGTGCACTATTACGTTTCCTCTCATTTCTGTCACTCCCACTTTCCAGGCTGCCCTGTTGATATCGTCTTTTGTCCACAGGGTGCACAGGCAGCTCATCCACCTGTTTGCCCGGGGCATTGAGCAGGGGATGGGCCTGCTTTAGGGGCCGCTTGGAGCTGTGCCATGTGAGAGGGCTGTGCCCTCGCCCATCAACGGAGACCAAGAGCCCAGCAGGGCAACAGAGATGCTGTGGTTTGCAGGGACAGCCACATGTCAGAGCCCTCTGTTTGCTTCCTGGCCCCCAGAGGGAGCTGTGCCGTGCTGGGTCAGCTGTGGGGGAGTCAAACCATCCCCACCTGGCTGGCTCCGAGGTGGGGTGGGGACAGGGGCGGGATGCGCAGTCCTCTGCAGCAACCTGGAGGCTCAGGCCGCCCCCACCGAAGCCCAACTGGACAGTAGCCACCCCTGCGGATGTTGTTCAACCAGGGCCACGTCTACGCTAACTTACATTGGTGTGAAGCCACCGCAGCGATCACAGTCCGTGGAGCGGGGTGGTTACATCGGCAGGAGCCAAAGTTCGGTGTTGACACTTTCAGTTAGGTTGACGTCAAGTGGCCTTGGGTCAACCTAACGCTGTAGTGTAGCCCAGATCCCGGGGGTAAGCAGGGACAGATATAATGTAGCGGGGAGTGGGAACGATGGGGGGAAAGTACGGGGCTTCTGAACAAGCAGCTCAGTCACAAATAAAGGGAGAACAGGTTCTGCTTGGCTGTGTTTGATTTTCACCAGGGGTGGGGATCAGGGGCATCCAGTGCCTTTGTGGTGGGGGTAGGCAGCAGGCCATTCCCTGACAGGCTGGGGGGCAGCCCTGGGCATGGATGGAGACTGGCCTCTGATTTAATGCCAACCCCGCCCCCCCGGTGGCTATCACTAGGGCCATCCGAGTTACCAAGCAACACCCAGGAGAGCTGGGTGCAGGGTCAGCCTCTGGCTATGAAGCTGTCAGATCCCCAAGGGGCACAGGACGCAGCAGCCAGACAGACGGAGCCAAGGCAGATTCCAACAATCGCTGTTTACAAAACGGCGCCATTTACAAAAGCCCCAGGGCTGTGGCGTGGCTGGAATGTCTCAGCAGCAAAGCAAGCACAGAGTCCCAGACCAGGTGGTGGCAGTCGGCCCCACCGGAGCCAGAGGCTCTAAGCTCCCTCAGCCCAGTGTGGGGCCAGAGCCTAGGGCAGGGGCGGGTAGCGAGATGGGCTGTAAACATGACAGGCTGTTGTGGTCCCAAGATGTGAGTGGGGAAGGGGATCTAGACCCAATGCGGGGCAGGGACCTGGCTGGAGTGCATCTGGAGGGGCAGGGAATCCAGACCGAGGGAGCTGTAGGGTATTGGAGGACGGTGTAGATAGGATGGGTTGGGGGGTTAGTGTCTGGGCAGGGGCTACAGGAGACCTCGGTGAACCAGGACCTGGGCCTACTGGGGGGGTAGGACAGGGCCACAGAAATCGCAACCCATTTGATTGTCAAGGACACATCCCCAGTGCCCAGCGCCACCCTCCCTGCCCGCCTCCCCCACCATACCCAGCTCTCCCATCCCCTGCCCTTCTCTGCCAGTCCCCCCCACCCATCCCCAGCTCCCCCAACCCTGCCCTTCTCTACTGGCCTACCCACCCCATCCCCAGCTCCCCCAACCCTGCCCTTCTCTGCTGGCCTCCCACCCATACCCAACTCTCTCCTTCCCTCTCCACCCCCAGCCACACGTCCCCACCCCAGCTGTCCCAGGAGAGGGGGAGCAGCTAGCAGACCAGACAGACCCCACCAGGGTGAGAAGCAGGGTTGTTTTGGGGAGGCAGCAGCTGGCCCCCAGCTCAGAGCTTGTGCGGATTCACCCAGCGGTAGGTGCCCTCGTATTGGAACCCAACTCTCTTCATCAGCTCGTCCGCCTCAGGTGGGCCCCGGCTGGGAAAGAGCAACACCCCCAGGTTAGCGCCCACAGGCAGCCCTATCGAAAAAAGTGTGGGGCACAGGGTCCTTACGGGAGGTGGGGCAGGGCAGCCCTCCCCACCATCTCCCCAATCATTCACCTCCTTCCTCCGCAGCTCCAGCCGGAGACTCGCCTTTCTGGCAGCTTAACTCCCACCTAAGTCAGGCTTGTGCCCAGCCAGTCCCCACAGCATCTCTCCCTCTTCTCTGGCCAGGGTTAGGGCTCCTGCCAGCCGCCCAGCCCCCCCTGCCCAGTGCCCACCCTGTCTGCTGCCCGGGAGTCCAGCACAGTGCCCTGGGCCCTCACCTGCCGTAGCAGTATGGTATTGGTTTGATCCTCTCAGACTCGATCTTGTGCAGCAGTGGAGTGAAAATGCGCCAGGCTTCACGCAGCTCGTCACTGGGGGGTGAGGGGAGCAGCATCAGTGTCTGTGGCAACCGGGGGGGGGGGGAGGAACGGGGGACAACATGGGGGGGTGGCGACAGCCAGTATCACATCCTGAGCAGGTGGACGCAACCTGTGAGTGCTGGACAGGAGGAGGCAATCCCATGCTAAAGGGAGAGTCTGTCCCACACTGGGATGGCAACCAGCACCCACCCAGCCTGCTCTGGCCAGACCCAGCACCCATCCAGCGCCGCCCTGACCAGGCCGCTTCCCAGGCACCAGCCGCTCCCCAGGGCACCCCGCCTTGCTCAGACCCCCACGGTCCCCAGGCACCAGCACCCACCCAGCCCAGGCCGCTCCCCAGGTACCAGCACCTACCCAGCCCCGTTCTGCCCAGACCCAGACATTCCCCCACGGTCCCCAGGCACCAGCACCCACCCAGCCCAGGCCGCTCCCCAGGTACCAGCACCCACCCAGTCCCGCTCTGCCCAGACCCAACTGCTCCCCAGGCACCAGCACCCACCCAGCCCGCTCTGCCAGACCCAGACGCTCCCCCATGGTCCCCAGGCACCAGCACCCACCCAGCCCCTCTCTGCCCAGACCCAGCTGCTCCCCCACAGTCCCCAGTTACCAGCACCCACCCAGCCCCGCTCTGTCCAGACCCAGCTGCTCCCCCACAGTCCCCAGTTACCAGCACCCACCCAGCCCCGCTCTGTCCAGACCCAGCTGCTTCCCAGGCACCGGCACCCACCCAGCCCGCTCTGCCTAGACCCAGCTGCTCCCCCACAGTCCCCAGTTACCAGCACCCACCCAGCCCCGCTCTGCCCAGACCCAGACACTCCCCCACGGTCCCCAGGCACCAGCACCCACCCAGGCCGCTCTGCCCAGACCCAGCTGCTCCCCCACAGTCCCCAGTTACCAGCACCCACCCAGCCCCACTCTGCCCAGACCAGGCCGCTCCCCAGGCACCAGCACCTACCCAGCCCCGCTCTGCCCAGACCCAGACACTCCCCCACGGTCCCCAGGCACCAGCACCCACCCAGCCCCTCTCTGCCCAGACCCAGCTGCTCCCCCACAGTCCCCAGTTACCAGCACCCACCCAGCCCCGCTCTGCCCAGACCAGGCCGCTCCCCAGGCACCAGCACCCACCCAGATCAGGCCACTCCCCAGGTACCAGCACCTACCCAGCCCCGCTCTGCCCAGACCCAGCACCTACCCAGCCCCGCCCTGCCCAGACCAGGCCGCTCCTCAGGCACCAGCACCCACCCAGCCCCACTCTGCCCAGACCCAGACACTCCCCCACGGTCCCCAGGCACCAGCACCTACCCACCCACCCCACCCTGCCCAGACCAGGCCGCTCCCCCACAGTCCCCAGGCGCCAACACCCAGCTGCCCTGCCCAGACCCAGCTGCTCCCCATGGTCCCAGGTGCCAGCACCCACCCGCCCCGGTCTGCATGGATCCAGCCCCAGCACCTGGCTGCCCCGGGGACAGGGATCAGGGCCTGGATTGAGCTCAGCACCCAGACGCTTGGGGCCATCAGAGATGGGGGATCAGGGCCGGATAGGCCCAGCATCTGGCCGTCTCGGGGCTCTTGGGGATTGGGGATCAGGGCTGGAGAGGCCCAGCACCCACCTGCGCACAAAGTGCATCTGGTTGCCACAGAAGACATCCAGGATGAGTCGCTCATAGGCATCCGGCAGCTTCACATCCTGGGGAGATGAGACGTGACCTGGGGTTGTGTTGGGAAGAGGCAGCTGGGATGGGGGGGCTGGTTTGGCAACCGTAGGTCAGGTCCAGCTCTGACTCCTCGGGCAGTGGGGGTCGGGGATGGATGGGAACTGGGGGGCAGCACCTTGTAGCGGTTGCTGTAGGTCAGGTCCAGCTCCGACTCCTAGGGAAGTGGGGGACTGGGGGGGAGGGGGCGAGGGGGTGGTTGTGGTGGGGCCCGGGGTCTGACACCTTGTAGCGGTTGCCGTAGGTCAGGTCCAGCTCCGACTCCTAGGGAAGTGGGGGACGGGGGGGGCGAGGGGGTGGTTGTGGTGGGGCCCTGGGTCTGACACCTTGTAGCGGTTGCCGTAGGTCAGGTCCAGCTCCGACTCCTCGGGGTCAAAGAACATGCCAGGTTTCTTGGTCATCATCTTGGTGTAGACGGCCTCATTGGGCTGCACCCGGATCACCAGCTCATTGCGCTTGCACTGCCGCTGGAAGATGTCGCCCGGCACGTCCCGGAACTGCAGCCGCACCTCGGCCTTGCGCTCATTCAGGGCCTTACCACAGCGCAGCACAAATGGGACGCCTGGGGAGGACAAGTTAGAGACAGAGCTAGGGCTCCCCACCCCAATAGCATGACAGCAGACATGGGGCAGGGACGGGGTGTGTAGGAGAGAGAGACACTCCCCAGCATGTAACACTGCGGGAGAGGTGAGGGCATCATATATTTCCTGTCCCATTCAGGACTGTCCCGCCTGGGGCCACCCCATCCCGTCCCATCCCATTCCGTCCAGTTCTTTCCCAGGATCAGTCCCCTGTCCCATCCTCCCCATGGCATTGGCCCCCAGGCACTCGCTCCCACCCCACGGTGCTCACCCCCATCTCCCGACACTGACCCCCAGACGCTCATTCATGCCTCCCACAGCGGTCGCTCACATCCCCGCCAGTCAGCCCCCCCCGCACTCATCCCGCAGCCCCTTCCCTCCCCCGGCACTGACTCCCCCAAACATTCGCTCACCCCCACCACCACGCTTGCTCACTCATGCCCCCCACAGCACTCCCCCAGTCCCTTCTCCCCCAGCACTCATCCCCCAGTCCCTTCCCTCCCCAGCACTCATCCCGCCGCCCCTTCCTTCCCCCAGCGCTCATCCCGCCGCCCCTTCCTTCCCCCAGCACTCATCCCGCAGCCCCTTCCCTCCCACGGCACTGACTCCCCCAAACATTCGCTCACCCCCACCACCATGCTTGCTCACTCATGCCCCCCATGGCACTCCCGCAGCCCCTTCCCTCCCCCGGCACTCATCCCGCAGCCCCTTCCCTCCCCCGGCACTCATCCCGCAGCCCCTTCCCTCCCCCGGCACTGACTCCCCCAAACATTCGCTCATCCCCACCACCACGCTTGCTCACTCATGCCCCCCACGGCACTCCCCCAGTCCCTTCCCCCCCAGCACTCATCCCGCAGCCCCTTCCCTCCCCCAGCACTCATCCCGCAGCCCCTTCCCTCCCACAGCACTCATCCCGCAGCCCCTTCCCTTCCCAGCACTCATCCCGCAGCCCCTTCCCCCCCACAGCACTCATCCCGCAGCCCCTTCCCTCCCCCGGCACTCATCCCGCAGCCCCTTCCCTCCCCCGGCACTGACTCCCCCAAACATTTGCTCATCCCACCACCACGCTTGCTCACTCATGCCCCCCACGGCACTCCCCCAGTCCCTTCCCCCCCAGCACTTCCTTACCCCCCCATGATGCTCACTCATCCCCCTATTCCTGTGCGCTGGCTCACTCCCCCGCTGGTCATGCCCCCATGGCGCTGGCTCACCCCCAGCCCCTTCGCCCCCGGCACTCGCTTACCCCCACATGGCGCTGGCTCACTCCCTGCTGATCACCCCCCCACAATGCTTGCTCACCGTCCCATCTCTCGTTGTCCACGTACAGCACAGCGGTAGCGAAGGTGGCCGTGCTGGAGCCAGTGGGGACAGTGGGATCATCCAAGTAGCTCTTCCGGGCCTTGCCCACCCCATCGGGGTTCCCCACATACTGGCCCAGCACCACATTGCCCAGCTGCAACTCCGAGATGCACTTCAGCACCTTCACCTGCAGCGGAGACAGATGGCTTAGGCCCCAGCATCACCACGGGGGCCAGGGAGGGCGCTGGGCTGCTTGTCGAGCAGCAGAGGAAGGGGAGGAGCCCAGGGTAACGGAGTTCGGAGAGTGACAGCAGAAGGACTGGGGAGCACAGGGTCAGCGCCATCATACCAGAGAAGTAGCTAGTTTGGTTCAGACACATGCAGTGGCAGCTCTGGGCCACAAGACAGCATCTCGACCCAATCCAGTAGGACAAGAGCAGCTAAGCACAGAGCTGGAGGGGTGGGGGTGGGAGGGCAGGATATCTCCTGGCACAGGCCCTGCCCTGGGTCCCAGCACTCTATGCCAAGGGGGATGCCCCCTGGGCCAGGGCCTGGGGTGCTTGGTCCCTATGCAGTGACCCACCTTCTCATCCCGCACGTCATCTGAGTCGGTGGAAGCCGGTTTTTCCATGGCCACCAGGCAAAGCATCTGCAGCAGGTGGTTCTGCATCACATCGCTGCCGGGAGGGGAGAGGAGTCAGTGCAGGAATCACTGCCCCATCCGGCCCCACAGCACAATCCCCTGTCTTCTCCATCCACCCCCAATCCCCTAGATCCTTTCCTCCCAGCAGGGGGAGGGGTCAGCGTGGGACTCTCCACCCCAGCACGGCTCCTGTCCAGCCCCCCAGGATGATCCCACCTCTCCTCCATCCACCCCCACTGCCCGGGATCAGTGGTTCACAACCAGGGGTACATGTGCGTCTGAGGGTACTCAGAGGTCTTCCAGAGAGTATATCAATACATCTAGATATTTGCCTAGTTTCAGAACAGGCTACATAAAAAGCACTAGCAACTTCAGTACAAACTAAAAGTACAACATTTATATTCCAATGGATTTATTTTATAATTCTGTGGTAACAATGAGAACATCAGCAATTTCCCAGTAATCCTGTACTGTGCCATGTTTGTAGTTTTATGTCGGACTTTGAAAACAAGTGGTTTTTAAATGGCGTAAAACTTGGGGTACATGAGACACATCAGACTCCTGAAAGGGATACAGTTATCAGGAAAGGTTGAGAGCCTCTGCCCTGGATCCTTCTCTCCCAGCAGGAGGAGGGGGTCAGTGCCAGCTGGCCTGGGTATCCTCTCGCTCTCCCCAGCCGTTACCATCTCTACCCCCACCCCTCCAGCAGAAAAGCCAGCACCGCTCTGCCTGCCACCCCCACACCAAGGACAGGGGCCCCCTGCCCTGCTCACCGGATGATCCCGAACTCATCGAAGTAGCCGCCTCGCCCCTCCGTGCCAAACGGCTCCTTGAAGGTCAGGATGACGCAGGCCACGTTGTCCCGGTTCCACACAGGGCCGAAGATCCTGTTCCCAAACCTGCCAGGGAGACGCAGAGCCTGTCTGACGGGGGGAGCTCCCATGCTGGCAGGCTTTGGGGTGGGGGTCTCACCCTGACAGATGGCGAGGGGCCTTTAATGCTCCCCCGCCACCCGTGCAGCTTTTCCCTTGGGAAAGGGCCCAGCCATGCTCCCCCCGGCTCTGCCCCATCTCCCAGCCAGCCCCACCTCAGCACCATGAGGTTCTGCACCATCTCCTTGCCCAGGTAGTGGTCAATGCGGTAGATCTGGTCCTCCCGGAAGAGCGACGCGATGTGATTGGACAGTTTGTTGGAGCTCTCCAGGTCCTTCCCAAATGGCTTCTCCACGATGATGCGGTTCCAGCCCCTGAGGGGAGGGGAGAGCAGACAGTGTCAAACGTGGCTGCAGTTACAGAGGAACCTTGGAGCCCCCACAACTCTCCTCCATCCCATGAGGGTCTCACACACCCCAGGCCTGTGCTCTGACCCCATCCCCTGGGCGCTCACTCTTAGACCCTGCCCCACCTCCATCTCTCACCCATGACCCATGCAGCACTCCTTGATGTTGCGGGTGACGTGCTCGTAGACACTAGGGGGCAGTGCCAGGTAGAAGAGCCGGTTGGCCTTGTCCCCATTGTGCAGTGCGTCCAGGTGGGCGTTCAGCTGCCGGAAGGAGGTTCTGTGGTCATAGGTTCCCGACACATAGCTGTTCCGGGCGAAGAACTCCTCCAGCTTCTTCTGCTCATCTGGCTCCACCTAGGGGGAGGGGACGCGGCTGCCATCAGCTGAGGGACATGGCCCCTCCAGTCAGCTAAGGCACCGGGGGACACCCAGCCACACACCCCATCCAATCCCAGGGATAAAGGTCCTGCCCCGCACTATTCAGGGGAACTGTACCCCAGACACTGCCCCCCCCAGGGCTGGGGACCCCAGGCCCTCCCCTGTTCTGGAGGGGCTGGTGGGCAGGCTGAGGGGCCACACCTTGAAGTAGGGCTGGCTCTGCTTGCGGATGTCGGCCACAGTGAGCTGGGAGCGGGCGTAGCCCACCACGTATGTGTCATCGGGCAGGAGGCCATCCCGGAAGAGCCACCTGGAAGAGAGTTCAGTGGGGTCACCCGACGCCAGACCACCGAGGCGCCAGGTACCACCACACAGCCCCGGCCTGGTGGGGTGGGCGGGAAGAGGGATTTACCAGATGGTCGGGTAGATCTTCTTCTTGGCCAAGTCACCCTGGAACAGACAAAGGGGAGGTCATAGCAGCAAACAGGCAGGGAAAGGCTCTGTGCCCCATTCCCACCTCCCTGCCCTGTGGCCGGATGGGAGCTGGTGCCCCCTAAAGGGGAAAGGCCCCGTGCCCGATTCCCTGCCCCCCTGAGCCAGGCAGTCCCTGCTCTGGAGCCAGATCAGAGCCAGCACCCCCTACAGGGGAAAGGCCCCATATCCAATTCCCCACCCCTCTCTGCAGGACACAGTCCCCCCAGGTCTACCCATACCTTCACACGTCCTTTCTTTGCAGCTTGGGCCTTTACCCAGGGTAAAGAGAGGAGAGAGGAGCTGAGCTAAGCTGCCACAGTGCTGCAAGCAGGCAGGCAGGCGTACTTGCAGGCTCTGTGCCAGGCCTCACATCCTGGCACGGGTGCTGTTTGCTCTTGGGGTTGGGGGGGGAAGGAGAGGGGCAGATCAGGCTGATTGGGTCGAAAGAAACAGGGAGTTGCTGAATCATGGAGGCTCAGCACCCAAAAGAAAGGCTGTTCTTGGTGCAAGGGGCAGTGGAGAGAACGGAACGGGATCCAACCGGTCACCGGCTCAGTGCAGGGGTGACAGGGCGACTCCCCGGCCTGAGCCACACAGACAGTCTTATTCGCTCTCCGGCTGACCATGAAGTCTGTGCATGCAGGCTGACAACACGGGCTCATTGTCTGCGCAGCCAGTGCAAGCAAACACCTGTCTGTGCCGGCAGGGACGTCCCCCAGATGGGGCCACATGTTATGTATGGGGATGGATCTCCGTCTGTCTGTCCCACCCTGAGGGTTTGGGGGCTCTGTAGAGCCAGGCTGTCCCCTTGGGATGCTGCTCTGGGGAGGGTCAGACACAGGGGGCAGGGAGGTGGGTGCAGACACAGCAAAACCTATGGGGTGGATTAGACGTGGGGTGGGGAGACAGGGAGGTGGGTGCGGATGCAGCAGGAGCTCTGGAGAGGGTCAGACATGGGGGCGCAGAGAGGTGGCTGCAGAAAGTGGGACCTATGGGGCGGATTAGACACGGGGGGGGGGAAACAGGGAGGTGGGTGCAGATGCAGCAGGAGCTCTGGAGAGGGTTGAACATGGGGGAGCAGAGAGGTGGGTGCAGACACAGTGGGACCTAAGGGGCAAGTTAGACACAGGTGTCGGAGCAGGGAGGATCACACTAGGTGGGTCAATTAATTCCCCAAGGGTCTAGCTCTGAGGGCTTCTCTGCTGGCTGCAGAGTCACCACCCCCCATCCCACCCGTTTGCCCCATTCAGCAACTGCAGTGGCTTAGCTCCTCCTTTTCAGCTAGGCCCAGCCTGGCAGAGGGCTGTGTAAGTTTGCCCCGGGAGGCGGGAGCTGGCTCCCAGCCTGACCTAGTGTTGCTCTTATCCCATGTTGGCTTCACCCACCAGCCCAACTCAATGCAAACTGGTTCAGAGAGAGGGAGATGGGGACAAAACAAAATAGTGAGTCACTGCCTTCCTCCCTTGCATGACTCAGCAGGGGCAGTGCCCCAGGCAGAAGGTGTCTGAGCTTGGAGCAAGTCAGTGTACATACACACAAACACACATATAGAGTAGGGATGTCAGTCCCAGGCCAGGAAATGGCTGGGCAGGGCTCTGGTCAGCTAGGGGTGAAAATGAGCCAGTGACACCCAGGTGTCCGGGCCAGCCGAACCAGCAGGTCCACAGCTCCCCTCCCCAACACACAACAGCAAGGACATTTGTGTTTGCCACCCGTCCTGCCCTGGAGCCAGACACCACCTTCTGCTCATTCTGTGTCCCAGATTTCAGCTCCCCCAGAACCTGGCCCATTTCCCCACACAAAGCCCTTGGGAAATGAACAGGAAACCAAGGAAAGTCCTTATCAGTGTTTGTGATAGATAAGCCGGCTTTCTCATCCCTCCCTCTGCTGTGGAGGGGCAGGTGCCAGGGATTCAGCTTGGGCCATCCCTGCCTGACCCACAGAGACCCCAAGGGATGGCAGCAGCAGCCCCCCCACACAGCTGGCCCCGGCCTGGCTCATAGCATGGGGACACCTAGCTCCTACCCATGATTCCCTGATGTGAGAGGGGCTACGGAGGGCATCGGCTCCACTAACTTGGGGTTAACCCACTACACATGAAGCTGGGGGAAGGGGAGCCAGGCTCCTGGGTTCAATTGCCTTGTATGACCTTGGACTAGTCATCAAATCGCTCTATGCTTCAGTTTCCCCACTACAGCATAGGGACTGTGTGTCCATACAGCATGCAGCGTAACAGGGACCCTGCTCCCACTCGGGATAGGGTGGGGGGAGTGCGTGTGATGTCCGTCTCGGCCACAATCTCTGCAAAGAAAGGTGTGCATTACACACCTAGGAACAAGGAGCCCACTGCACGGGAGCAGGCTTTGGAAAGCCGTGAATCTGAGGAGGACCTAGAGGGCTTAGTGAATAACCTGAGCTCCCAAGGCCATGTTGTGGCCAAAGGGGTTCGTGGGATCCTGGGGTGTATCAACAGGGCAGCCATGAGCAGAAGCAGGGAGGGGATTTTACCACTGGACACGGCCTTGGGATATTGTGTCCAGTTCTGGTGGCCACGTTTTAAAAAGGCTGTGGAAAAATTGCAGAGGGGGGAGAAAGGAGCCAGAAAAATTATTCAAAGGCTGGAGAAAAATGCAGGAGCCCTAAAGGGCTTCATCTGTTTAGCATTTCAAAGGGAAGACTGATTCCAGCGCTGAGGAAAAAGGCAGCCCCAGCACCGGGAAAGGGAAGCCAAAGCTGGAGAAATTCAGTCCAGCAATAGGGCACCTATGGGGATGATTAGCCATCGGAACAAACTCCAGAGTGAAGCGATGGCTTCTCCGTCTCTGCTGCCTCCCAGTCCAGCCGGGCTACCTTGCTGGAAGATGCTGGAGCCACACACAAGGTACTGGATAACCAGTGGCCGAAATGGGTGAGAGTCTCTGGCCTGGGACACACACGTGTTGGACTAGATGCCCCACGCTGCCACAAGCTAAGAGAGAGTTACTTCTATGAAGCTAGCAAGGATGAGCGGTGTAGCATTGACCGTACCCACCTACATGGAGGTAAGAGCTACCTGGGGCTCATCTGTGCCAGGACTTATAGCGATAGCCACATCCACGTGACCACACACCACTGGCTGCACAAGGACAAAGCCCACCCACCACCAGCTCTGGGGCTAGAACAGCCTCACTCTCCTCTGTACACAGAGACTCCGCAGCGCCCGGCACTACTCCTTGTGCTAACACCACAGATCCCACAGCGTGAGTGTCACCATCACGGCCCCTCTGAGAGCAGAGGGAACCAGAAAGCGAGGTAGAAAATTGTTAAAGTGAAGGCCCTGGAGAGGGAACTGGAGCAGTTTCAGCGAATTAGGGGTGCACTGGGGTAAGTGTGGGGAGGCTGGGGTGGTTTCAGGGGCCTAAAGGATGACTGTGGGGTGGGGCATTTGGGGGGCATCTGGGAGTGTCAGGGCAAATTTGGGGTGGTGGGTGAATTTGAGGGCACCGGGATGATCTCAGTCACACACATTTGCTTGCTGAAATCCTGCTACTGCTCACAGGATCAAGATAAGGGGGGTTTGGCCAAGCCATGGCCTACCCCCCCAGCACTGTCATCACCACAGCCAGCACCAGCAATGCACCCAGGCCTTGCGTTTCCGCATGGCAGGGCACACAGCTAAACCTGATCTGTGCCTACAGGGATTAGATCCCCACCCCCTAAGCTGCTGCTGCTGGAGCCAGGTTACACACTGAGCTGTAATCGCTGCCTGTGTTACACAACGCGGTGCAGGAAGTTGAGTCACTCGGCGCCTGGTGCTGGGCAGCCTGGCTGCAGCCATCAGCACTAATTATCTCAGCTGGTAAAATCCCTGCCCTCTCCTTCGAGCCCCGTGTGGCAGTACCCGAGTAGCCCCAAGGGAGGCTGGAGGCCTGCAGCCATGTGGTGCTTCAGGCCTGCTGTCTCTCCAGGGGAAGATCATTCTTCCCACAGCCCCCAGAGCCATGGGCCAGAGGGATTTCAGGGTCCCAGCCCATGGAAACACAGAGCCCTCTGAGGGGGATCTGGGTCCATCCGTGAGGCCCGCTGCCCAGATCCATCCCCTCACTCAGTGCTCCAGAGAGACCTACAGGGAGCTCCTTGTCCCCTCTCAGCGCTGACTGTATGCAGACTCCAGCACTGGTGACTTGGGTTAAGGCTGGAGGCGCTGCATGGGCCAGGCGCTCCAGGAGAAGGCGCCGGCATGGGGCACCTGCCTGGATGGCTCCAGGCTGGGCTATGGGTACTCACCGAGGCCCCCATGATGATGAAGATGTGGGTGTCAGACTGGAGGAAGTCCTTGCCCTGGCACAGCTCCTCACGCATCATCCCGCACACCTGCGAGCGGCTCAGCTCCCGCTGAAGAGTCATGGTGCTTGAATTGCTGCTCCCTAAGAGCAAGAGAGAGACCAGGCTGGTTTGTGTGAGCTGGACTCCCCGCCCCTGGGAGAGCTGGCCCAGTTTGTGGCTCCCCGAGCCAGCACCCAGGGGAGCAGGGCAACAGGTCTCTGCTTGTCCAACAGGATGGGCAGATACTGAGCTGCAGGACAGAGGAGCCCCATGGCAGGGGGTGGGGTGGGATGAAAATGAGGCCTAGTGGGGATGTGAAGAGAAATCCCAGGACAGGCACGGGGGGAGGGGTCACTGCTGGGTCCTGCCCCAAGTATAGCCCCAGACACCAGAATCCCCTGCAGTCTTTCTCCCAGTGACACCTAGCTCCAGTCCCCCCAGCTAACCACACCCACTTGCTGCTCACCCTCCAGCACCCTCCTGCCCTCCCAGTGCCCTCACTCCCCCCAGTGTCCCCCTGCTCCTATTCCTACCCACCAGTGCCCTCTAACTCCTGACCCCCTCCCACTACTCGATGCCCCCCTTGCACCTGATCTCGCCAGAGCTCCCCACCCCCAGGGTCCCCGTTCCCACATGGCCCCCACTCCCTGTTCCCTGCCCCCCAGCTCCCACCTGCCCCCACCTCCCCCTGTTCCCTGCCCCGAGCTGCCACATGCCCCCACGTCCCCGCCCCCCAACTCCCACATGCCCCCAGCTCCTCGGCCCCCAGCTCTCACATACCTTCGCCACCCAGCTCCCCGCCTCTTAATCCCCCGGCACCACCCCCCGCGCTTCCTACCGGTCCCCAGGTCTCGCTCCCGTTCCACCGCCTGCCCAAGGCTCGCCCGGGCCCGCCCCCTTCCCCTGCCTCGGCCCCGCCCCCTGTCCGGGTCCCCATCCCGGCCCCGCCCCCTGCCCCTGCCTCGGCCCCGCCCCCTGCCTCGGCTCCCCCTCCCTGCCCCGCCCCCGCCCCCGCCCCCTGCCCCGGCTCCCCATCCCGCCCCCGCCCTCTACCGGCCACGCCCCCTCCCCGCCCTGCCAATCGGCGGCCTCGCCCTGGCCCCGCCATGACACCTAGCGAGGCGGAAACGGTGCCGTGTCGGACCGGTTCTCAATGGGGTTCGTTCCTGCCGCCAAGCGTCCCTTCCGTTTCCGGGTCCTTTGGCAGCACTTCCGCGGGGAGCCGCGATCCCGGAAGGGAGAAGGGGAAGTGCGAGCCGAGCCGAGCCGAGCCGGGCGGGGCGGGGCGGGGCGAGACGAGACGAGACACTAGGACTTTTGGCCGAGGAACCCGGGTGTCCGAGCCCCGCCGACCGAGGAACCCGGGCGTCCGAGCTCTCTCCCCCGCCGACCGAGGAACCCGGGCGTCCGAGCCCCGCCCCCCCCCCCGCCGACCGAGGAACCCGGGCGTCCGAGCTCTCCCCCGCCCCCGCGCCGGGTAAGGGACCCGGGCGTCCGAGCTTCCCCCCAGTGCTGCGTAAGGGGCCCAGGTGTCTGCGCTCTTCCCGGGACCATCTGGCTGGCGCCCCTGGGTCTCATCCTCCGCAATCTCTCTCTGCAGGCCGGGACCTGCCAGGTTGAATGAACGGGACCCGGCAGCGCCGGAGCTGCGAGATGGTGCAGCCAAGTGGGGGCCCTGGTGGCGACTGTGGAGCCCTGGGCGAGGACTCGTCCCTGGGCAAGGTGGCAGCCTGGCAGCTGCCCTCTGACCTGGCCGGGCATGAGGCCCTGCAGCGCTTCCTGGCCGAGAACCAGGACCTGAAGGGTGAGGAAGAGCCGGGCCCCCTGGAGGCCTCATCTCCTGACTGGGGGCTGGAGTGCTGCGATGTGGCTGGTCCCTGCTTGCCGGAGCAGGTTGAGGGCTGAGACGTGCTGTGCTATGGCAGTCCCTGCTCCCTGTGGCAAGTGGGTCGAGGGCTGGGGTGCGTTGCAGCCACTCCCTGTTCCCCATGGGGGGTGGTGGTTAAGGGCTGGAGTGTGCTGTGCTATGGCTGTTCCCTGCTCCCCGTGGCCTGTAGTGGGTGGATCAAGGGATGGGGTGCACTGCAGCACCTCCCTGTTCCCCATGGGGGGCGTTAAGGGCTGGGATATGCTGCGCTGGGGCTGTTCCCTGCTCCCCATGGCCCGTGGGGGGAGGGGGTTAAGGGCTGGGGCGTGCTGTGGCTAGTCTCTGCTGCCTGTAGGGGAGTGGGTGACAATGTCATGGATCCACAGGGTCTGGTCTATGACTGAGCCTGTAACTAGTCCCTTGGGAGTCACCCCTTCCATGGGCTGGGCCCCAAGCACCCGTACAGTTTACAGGGGCAGGCCCGTGGCCTTCGAGGCAATTGCAGACCAGTAAGTCTGTCAGTACCGGGCAAATGAGTTGAAACAATCATAAAGAATAAAATTGTCAGACATATAGAAGAACATAAATTGTTGGGCAAAAGTCAGTGTGGTTTCTGTAAAGGGAAATCATGTCTTACTAATCTATAGAGTTCTTTGAAGGGGTCAACAAACATGTGGACAAAGGGGATCCAGTGGACATAGTGTACTTAGGTTTCCAGAAAGCCTTTGACAAGGTCCCTCACCAAAGGCTCTTACGTAAATTAAGTTGTCATGGGATAAGTGGGAAGATCCTTTCATGGATGGGGAACTGGTTAAAAGAAAAGGAACAAAGGGCAGGAACAAATGGTAAATTTTCAGAATGGAGAGGAGTCACTAGTGGTGTTCCCCAAGGGTCAGTCCTAGGACCAATCCTATTCAACTTATTCATAAATGATCTGGAGGAAGGGGTAAAAAGTGAGGTGGCAAAGTTTGCAGATGATACTAAACTGCTCAAGATAGTTAAGACCAAAGCAGACTGTGAAGAACTTCAAAAAGATGTAAGTGATTGGGCAACAAAATGGCAAATGAAATTTAATGTGGATAAATGTAAAGTAATGCACATTGGAAAAAATAACCCCAACTATACATACAATATGATGGGGGCTAATTCAGCTACAAGTAATCATGAAAAAGATCTTGGAGTCATCGTGGATAGTTCTCTGAAGACATCCACTCAGTGTTCAGCGGCAGTCAAAAAGCAAACAGGATGTTAGGAATCATTAAAAAGGGGATAGAGAATAAGAGGGAGAAAACTTGTTCTCCTGGACCTCTGAGGACAGAACAAGAAGCAATGGGCTTAGGGGTAGGAGAATACCTCCTCCTACTGGGTTGTTGCCAGATGTGACCTGGCATGTTCTGCCCATCGGGGCTCCTGTTGTCTTTCTGCATCCTCCATGGCCATGTGTGGGTGTCAGCCAGCCCTTGAGTGACCTATTCATGCCACGCACAGCAATGTCAAGCGGAGAGGGAAACTGAGGCACACATGGGCATCATACACATTACCAAACTTCCCCCTTGGTCCCAGAGAGACGGATGGGGCCAGAGAGCCAGTAAGGGGTGTGCCCCTCATAGGGGGAGGGTAGGAACTCAGCCAGTACCAGGCTAAGACTCTCGCTGTTCCTGAGGCAGAGGCCATTCGGCAGAGTAACCAGATGCTGCGGCAGCGCTACCAGGAGTTCCTGTGCTTCCAGGCCGCACAGCGTGAGGAGAAGGAGTTCCTGATGCTCCGTTTTCGGGAGGCCCGGGATGTGGTGGAGAAGCTGAATGCTGAGCGGACCGAGATGAAGTGCCAACTGGAGCAGGCCCTCTGGGAGGTGGAGCAGCTCAGGGGAAGACAGCAGGTATCAGGAGAGCTTCCTCTCCCCCACCCCCCACACACACACGGGGAAAGGGGGTTTGCAGGGGCATTCTGTGCCATCGTCCCCTAACACCAAGCCCAGGAGGGGGTCTCACCTGGGCACTGAACTCTTCGCGGTTCCCCTGGCCCAGTTCCTTTCTGCAGCATGGCCATGGGGCGTCGGGAGGTAGATCAGGACAGCTGCCTCTTCTCAGATGACTGACTCTTTTGCAACTTCCCAGCCGAGCGCCTTGGAGAAGGAGATCCCTGAGCCAGAGGAGGCGGACACTATGACCCTGACCCAGGAGTTGGCTGAGCCTCTGATGGTGAGACTCACTTGTCTGGGGGGTGGGGAAATCTCATCTAAACCAGCTCCCAATTCCCTGAGGAACAGAATACCCCACCTCCAAAAGCCCCTTCTTTGCCTCATCCACAGCTGTGCTAGTGAGAGAGTAGAAGGAAAAAGGCCCATCAGGGGCCCTCTGGCCTGGGAGGAGCTCCTGGCTATTCCAGCCCTGGCCTCTCACAGCAGGGGGTGGGGTGGGAGCACTGGCTTGGGGGGTGGGGAGGAGAGCAGCCTGTGGTGTCTGTCCCTCACTCTCCCCGTTCCCCCAGGCGCCTGGCCCGGAGAACCTGCAGCTGCTGAAGGAGCAGCTGGAGCAGCTCCAGGAGGTCAACCGGGCTCTGCAGGCCCAGATCCAGCAGCAGGTGCAGCCCCCAGGAGAGGCTGGTGTGAGGGTCAAGGTAAGGGACTGGTTGGGGAGGGGGATATGAATGTTACCTGTAATGCCCCCATCTCTCCCCAGGGTCACAGGGCACCTCGCTCCCACCTGCCCTTGTCTGGACCAGTCAGGGTTCAGCTCCCTGCTGGCTTCGGCCATGGGCAGCACCAGGCCTCTCCTCATCACACGCAGGCTAGCAATGGCCCAGCATCCCCCTGAGTGCCCAGCCCCTGATCCACTGGATGCTCCCAGAATTAGCAGACCAACTGTTCCCAAAGGAACCCCCAGTGCCCACCCTTGCTTTAAAATGAGGCCTTAAAAACATCATTGCCCATCATGGATACAGATGACAGAAAACCCCTTGGGACTTTCACCTGATGTGCTAAGACTACCTCTGAGCCCATTTTCCCTGGTAGCTTGGGACTTCAGTATCCTGTCTTGTTGAGCCAGACATGCTAGCCTGCTGCAAACACAGACACAGGTCTGAAGCATGTCCCCCAAAAGCTGCAGACTTAACTGAAAACAGCTTTAAGAAAAGTGCTCCTGTCTTCAGCACCCAGATACCCAGTTCCCAATGGGATCCACATCCCAACCGAAATCCGTTTTACTCTGTATAAAGCTTATGCAAGGTAAACTCATAAATTGTCTGCCCTTTGTAACACTGATAGAGGTACAGGGGAGTTGCATCTTATGCGGTGATTAGCTTCCAAAGTCAGCCCTTAAGGCGAAAATCATGTATAGTCAAACGCTCATTGAGTGGAATGGCGTGTGGAATCACCTGCACTACAGATACAGTATTTAAATTATTTTTCTCTTTTTTGTTTTCTTCGCCGAGTGCACATAGTTAAAATCGTGTAAGTTAAATGTGCCTATGATGCGACTCCACTGTATGCACAGCTGTTTGCTTCCCTAGGTATTATTCGCTTACTCTGGGTTAATAAACAAAAGTGATTTTATTAAATATAAAAACTAGGATTTAAATGGTTCCAAGTAGTAACAGACTGAACAAAGTAAATTACCAAGCAAAATAAAACAAACACGCAAGTCTAAGCCTAATACGGTAAGAAACTGATGAAACCTCACCCCCAGAGATATTGCAGTAAGCTTCTTTCATAGACTAGTCTTTCTAGTCGGGCCCAATCCTCTCCTGTGGTACAGTCCTTGTTCCAGCTCAGGTGGTAGCTAGGGGATTTCTCATGACTGACTGCAGCCCCCTTTGTTCTGTTCCATCCCTATATATCTTTTGCACAAGGCGGGAATCCTTTGTCCCTCTCTGGGTTCCTACCCCTCCTTCTGAATGGAAAAGCACCAGGTTAAAGATGGATTCCAGTTCAGGTGACGTGATCACGTCACTGTAAAACTCTACACTTACCTCCGGAGCAATCGATTCGGCAGGGGTCAATTTATCGCGACTAGTGAAGATACAATAAATCGACCGCTGAGCACTCTCCCGTCGACTCCGGTACTCCACCAAAGTGAGAAGCGTGGGCGGAGTCGACGGGGGTGCGTCAACAGTCGACCTACCGCAGTGAAGACACCGCGGTAAGTAGCTCTGAGTACATCAACATCAGCTACGCTATTTTCGTAGCTGAAGTTGCATAACTTAAGACGGACTTAGCTCGTGCCCCCCATGGTGTAGACCAGGCCTTTATTGCCCACTTGCCAGCACATAGGTATACAGGAAGACTCACAAGTAAACAGAGCCATTTACAACCAATTGTCCTGGTTAAAGGGAGCCATCAAGAGTCCATATTCGTAGTTTCATATACAAGAATGACACATTTATACAAAGAGGATGACCATACTCAATAGGTTATAAGCTTTGTAGTGATACCTTACATGAGACCTTTTGCATGAAGCATATTCCAGTTACATTATATTCACATTCATTAGCACATTTTCATAGAATCATATGGAGTGCAACGTCACAATCATCTCTGCTAGCCACGTGTGCTGTTCACAAAGCTTGTGATGACCAGTGTGACATAGGCTTTCACTGGATAGGAGGCTCCGTGGTGAACTAGAATGTGAACGCCAGACTCGGGGGATCTCTGTAATGCCTCCGTATACTCTGCCAATTAGCAGGATGTCAGCTCCGTGGAGGAACCCCTTCAGCGTGCCAGACCCCCTACCCCTGGCAGAGGCAGGCTCTTGGAGCTCCAGCATGCCTGATTCACGCTGTGAGCTCTGCCCAGCAGAGACATTCCTGGTCAGAGACTGTCATGCTGTGCAGGGACTAATGTGCCCAGGCAGGATTTGCAGAACAAAGCTGGGTTCATTAGTCACCTGTAACCCAACGTGGGGCCTCCTTACCTTCACACAGAAAAACAAAGGTTAAGACATAGTCCATCAAACCAGGACAGAACAATTCGCCAGCCACGGTGGAGTGGGCCTCACTTCAGGTTCTGTCTGTGCCCCTTTCTCAGCCCCAGATGAGAGCTGCCAGACTCTGCACACCAGCACTTTATCCCCTGCCAGCCACATCCCAGTACCTTGTTCTCCAGCTGCTCTCCGCTCAGATTCCCTGATGAGGGGGGCGAGCTGGGGGGACATCCTTCCTCTGGGTGATGGCATGCTATGTGTCAGTGTTCCGGCCATAGGGGTTTCTGTGTTCTTAGGTGCTGAACTGATCTGGGTCGCTTTCAGCGGGTTCCTTACTGAACCATTCCTACCACCCCATCCTGCGCAGCCCCAGAGAAAACTTGACCCCCTCCCCCCGCAAACTGGGTAGCAATTCAAAGTATGTGGGGGGGGGGAACTGAGGTACAGCGAGGCATCAAAAAATCCCACGTCCTTACAGAATCAAGGGTTCTGGGGGAGGTCCTAGGGATGTGTGAGGGCCCCAGCCATAGAGGTGCTGGGAGAAATGAGGTGAGCCCTGTTTCTGGGACGGGGAATGGGACCCCTTTCTTGGGGTGCCCTGTGCTGGGCAGGGAGACCTGGGCTCCTGGGGATGCCAGGCTGGCCCTACTCAGCCTGGGACCGGTTCCCAGGGGGCAGCGGGAGTTGGGCTGGTTCTGGTGGTAGCTGTGGCTCAGTAGTGCCAGTGTCGTTCACAGGAGAATGGGGTCCAGCTGGAGAGGCCGGTGGAGCTGGAGGCCCTGCAGGGCGGCGGGGACAGCGGGTAAGAGCAGCTCATGCGCTGGAGGGGTGATCCAATGAGGCTGGGAGACCTCCGCTGGTGCCCAGACCCCCTTGCCCCCCAGGCTGGGTGTCCCTTCCCCATTGTGGGGGAAAGAGGGGGCAGGTTCTGCAGAGGGAACAACAGGGATCCCCCTGTGTGCACACCATGGACCATGTCCTTCGTGACAGGAATGACTGATTAGTGTGTGGCAGGGGGGCTGTGACTGAGGGGAGCAGAGAGCTCCCCAGGGGCTGAGCACCAGTCCCCTTGGGCTCGGATCTGCCGGGTACCCCTCATCGCCCCGCATGTCCTTTCAGACCCAGCAGCAGGCGGGATGCAGGCGAGCTGCTGCAGAGGAGGCTGAAGGAGACAGAGGAGGAGTAAGTTGCTTCCTGGCTCGGACTTGTGCCACTGGGGACGGCGCTGGCGCTTGTGTGTGGGTTAGGAGCTGACGCAGGGGGCTGTGGGATGCTGTGTGTGGGCATGAGGGGAGGTGGGATGCAGGGTGTTCTCAGCACTTGGGGGATGGAGTGGGTCAGTGGGGGACACTCAGGAGAGCGGGGGGCTGATGGTGGATGGGAAGGGAATGCAGAACACTCAGCGTGGGGGCCTCTGGGTGCTGATCCATCACCTGCTCACTGTGCGGGTTCCCTGGCAGGAGAGTGGGACTGAAGCAGCAGCTGGCATTGGTGCGGGAGGAGATGGCCAAGCTGGGAACCAGGGCACAGGAGGCTGAGCAGCAGGCTGAGCAGCAGCTTCAGGCCCTGAGGAAACAGCTGGAGGTAAGTGCAGCCCAAGTCACGGCCCCACAGGATGGATGCTAGGCCCCAGCCTTTAAACAGCCCCTCAGAGGAACCCCGTAAGCATGCTCCCTGCCCCCAAGGGGTCCCCCTCTTCCATCAGGGGAGGCCAGGCAGCTTTATTGCATCACAGAGACCCCAGGCTCTGGCCTTCTGAGACAGGCTCCTGGGAGAGACTTTTACACTCTGCAGGGACCCATACGCCCCAGCCAATTATGCCCGGCAGCCAGGCGTTCTCCAAACAGAACTGGGTTTAGTCACTTGGGGGCAGCTTTGGACGCCCTTTGGTTAGCAGAGAGAAGCCAATTGTGAGACCTGCTATTAACCCAGCCCCATTGTCTTTCCTGCAGAACTTCCTGAGTCCCCAGGCTCTGCCTGCTGGAGTTTGCTGCTGTTAGGTGTTAACTGTTCAGTCCTTGGGCTCCCATTGACATGGGTCACTTGCAGCCAGTCCTCCAGCAACCCCTACATGTGATGCCCCCCCCACCTCATGTTCCTTGCGCAGACCCAGGAGCAGCTTTTTAACTCTTCTTCCCCCACAGGGTAGCGATCTCTAGTCCAGTAGTCACTGCCATGCATATCAGTCACAAACATTTTCAGGATATTCCTGCTTCGTCATCCACCCACATGTGCAAACACATCGACATCAGCTCCTCCTCCAAGAAGTCAGGGAAGTGGGAAAGGGTGGGGGCTCCATCCCAGCCTGCAGCAGCCTCACCCTCTCTCTGGATCTAGGTCCCCCAGGCGGGGTGGCCTGGGCTAAGATGTGGTCCCTTTCCCTCCCTGCAGCAGCTGACGGAGGACAGGACCTCGGTGAAAGCCCAGGTGACCTCACTGCTGGGGGAGTTGCAGGAGAGCCAGAGCCGGCTGGAGACCTGTATGCTGGAGAAACGGGATCTGGAGGAGAAGTGAGTGTGTGCACCCGTGAATTTCCCCCCGATCTGGGGCTGGTGGCAAGTTCGTTTAGCTGCAGCCACTGATGTGACCTGGGTCGGATACAGGCCTTAGCCTTCTAGGGGGCACGTGGGACTGAGACCCCTGCTAACGTTGGCATCTCTCCCCTGCCCGGTGCGGCAGAGCACAGGCTGCTACCGAGCGGTGCTGCAGGCTGGAGCAGGAGGCTGAGGCGCTGCACAAGCAGCACAGCGTGCAGATGGACCAGCTGCGCATGCAGGCCCAGAACCTGGAGACAGCGCTGCGGGTGGAGAGACAGGGCGCAACAGAGGAGAAGTGAGTGAGCATTGGGAACGGGGGCCATGGAGCAGAGGAGCGTCTGTTTGTCTGGGGGGCTGGGGGAGTGTACCACTGAGATGAGTGGGATGGAGAGTTGGGGCAGCATGGGAGCAGAGTGGGGTGAGGAGCTGCCTCTAACCTCACAATTATCCCTTAGGAGGAAGCTGGCCCAGCTGCAGGCAGCCTATCACCAGCTCTTTCAGGATTACGACGGGCACGTGAAATCCAGCCTAGAGAGCGAGAAGAGGAGCCAGGTGGGTTTAGAGCTGGTTTGGGGAGGAGTGGGGCTGCTTGGCCCCTGCCCTGCCCCCTGTGTTCCCTGCTGCTCAGTGTTCTGTGGGCCTCTCCCCCACTCCAGGGCATGGAGCTGCACCTGGAGGAGCTGCAGCAGCAGCTGCAGCAGGCTGAGGAGGCACTGGTGGCCAAGCAGGAGCTGATTGACAAGTTGAAGGAGGACATGGAGCAGCACAAGGCTATGCTGGAGACCATCCCTGTGCTGAAGGCCCAGGTGGGTGCAGGGGGATGGGGGGGGGGGTAACCGTGTGTGTGCATGCAGCTGCTGAAGGGCAGGGTTGCTGGTTCCTCCCCTGCAGGCCGATATCTACAAGGCGGATTTCCTAGCGGAGCGCGAGGCCCGGGAGAAGCTGCACGAGCAGCGCGAGGATCTGAAGGAACAGTTTGAGCAGCTACGGCGGGACTATGACAAGCTGAAGGCAGATGCTAATGGAGCCACCTGGTGAGCATTCTCTCTGTCATACAAATACCTGCCCCTTGGCCTGGGGGCCCTGTGCGTGGGTCAGCTCAGTGCAGCTTTCTGTCTTGCTAGATGAATCTGCAGATAGCTGCCGTGGAGAGCCAGCATGAGATGCTGGTGACCAGCCCCAGCCATGCCCACTGCCCTGCATCTCATGGGGGTTTGAGCCTCTCTCTAATGCTCACAGGGGGAGGAAAGGGATGCTGAAGTTCTGCTTTGACACCCCTTCCCCCCCCCCCCCCCCCCCCCGCAACCTCTTGCTATTTTGCAAAGGACTCTGATGGAGGAGATGAGGAACCGCCATTCGGAGGGGCGCCCACCTGTTCCCCAACCAGGTGAGTCTTGAAACTCTCCCCAGGTGGGGAATGCTCATGGCCCAGGCCTGTAGGGGGCATCAGAGGAGTGGGCTCTTGTGTGGGAAGGTGCCAATTGTTGGGACAGTAACTTTTTCTCTCTTTCCCCCTAGTTTACAACATGGCTCCAGTACCTTTCCAACCCCTGCCAGCTGCAGGGTGCAGGCAAAGTATCCACGAGGAGCAGCCGGATTTCTGCTGTCCTAAGTGCCAGTACCAAGCTCCGGACATGGATACCCTGCAGATCCATGTGATGGACTGTATCAAGTGATGCCCATGAAGGAGGAGGAGGCTGGATGCGAGGGGGGTGCCCAGCCTGCTCCACTCTTTGCTTTCCCCCCATGGCACTTGCTGTTCTGTGACACAATGCTGCAGCCTGGGTTCACAGCTGTCTTGAGCCAGTTGGAATGGACAGTGGGTACCATGGGGGAGGATGGGGTTTGCACCATTGTCTCTGCCTTATGTGAAACTGAATGTACCTGATCTGCTGTAATTCAGGGATTTGACAATCTGTAGAGACTAACAGATTAGTGGTGGGGAGCAGGGGTCCTGAAAGCTACTGAACCAAACTTTAAACCCTGTGTATAATGGAAACCCCTTCAAGCTGGGCAGCACTTGGGGGAGGGGCAAAGAGGGGTGGCAGGAACATTTCACTGTTCATCTCCCTTTTAAGCATTTGCAGAGTGTGGTGAAGACAGATTCCCCTGCTCAGTTTCAGGCTATCGCAGCATCTCTGCTTTCCTTCTACACTGTGCTCTGGTTATTTAACATTATGGTCCATGTGCTGCTCCCAAAGTCAGACTCTTGCCTTAAAGTAAATTCTACTGAAACTTAATGCAGAGGGAGGAGAGTTGTGTTTATGGATATTGCTGTATTAAGCCCCCTTCCTGGTGTTGCTAAAGCATCCACAACATGGAGAATCTTCCCCTTTTCTAAATACCTGGTATTTTCTTTTTGTTAAAGTGCTTATACACTGAGCTAGATTCACACAATCACCAGGTCTGCCTTCCTTTACCATGGAACAACAGAAATATCCAAAACACAAGAGCTGGCACTAATGAGGGGAGGGGGGAAGACAAGATGGCAAATAAAATTCAATGTTGATTAATCCCAAGGGCAGCTGTTTTACATACACACGGTGTGTAGCAAGCACTATGCTTTCTAAGGAGAATTTGTTTGCATTTATGGATCATCTGGCAACTGGGCCCCCTTCAGGGCTGCCTCCAGGGGTTTTGCCACCCCAAGCAGCTCCCCCCACCCCAAAAAAAGCTGCAAGTGCGATCTGTGGCAATTCAGCGGGAGGTCTGCTGAATTGCCGGCACAAGCATGTGCTTGCTGAGCTGGCCCTGGCCCCCTTATTGTTTAAGCACCAGATCAGGGCAGACAGTAGGGGGTCTGGGTCACTTGTGTCAATCCTTAGTCCACTACTATTCAAGTCTTGTGAAATAGTGAATAAGCTGCCACTATGCTCCATCTACACACACTGTTGAGGCCTGAGTGGGAGTGCTGCCACCAGTTCTGGCAGAAAATTTCCAGTTTAATTGCTCTCTTTGAAAAGGTTATGAACACTGGTCACTTTTGGAAGTACTTTTTAAATTAACCTTAAAAAAGTAAAATTAGGAAGCTACCAACTGGTGGAGTCTTATGTCTAACATGTTTATAAACTAACAAACCATCCTATAGATTAGCCAAAAAAAAGTACTGCCTACACTGAGTATAGCCTCCTGTTGCAAGCTTATGGCGTTAGGTGAGTTCAGATAGAGGATATGTGGCTCACAAAAAAACAGTACTAAGCATCTTCTCATGCACAGCCTTTTTCAAGGCTCTTTGTCAGCTGCTTGCTTTGCAGCATTTATGTCTCATGCCCTAATGAAACCACACCTGGACTCCAAGCTTGGCAATTTGATTCTCCCTGGAGCAGCAAGTCTGGCCAGTGGTGGGGGTTTTCCCTACCCTGCATGAGGGGCCCAGCCAGGCGGGTTGGAGGTGGGGGGCATTACATAATGGGAAATCAAGGCCACTGGGAATGACTAGCTGACCATTGGTACATAGCAGACCAATCAGGAACCTTGCTTCACTTTGCTTGTGGCTCATTGGCTGAGGCACCTGGGGCAGGAGCCCAGTGGGTGCTTCTATTAGCAGCCCCCTGCAGCCCAGCGCTGAGCCTTATCTGGTGTCACTCTGTGTTGTTGTCCATCCCTCTGCCCTCACTGGACCCTGACTGGAAGCACCTAGCACCCCCCACACCCCTCCCAACATACAGTTTACATCAACCATCACAGGCACACCCCCCCCCCCAAATTTCTGAAGCATAAAGAGCGTAAGTGAACCCCACCATAGCACTCCCCACCCCTCCTGTGAGTGTCCTCCTCTAAAGTGACAGAGCCACATTCTCTCCACCCCCCACTTTGGGGCCAGTCTCTCTCTCCAGTTGCAGTTATCGCTAGGGAGATTTAAATAAAAAGTCTGGTTTATACGTTGATGTTTAAAAGCCAGGCCCATTCAGCAAAGCACATCACCATGCAAGTGGCCTCTGGGGTCACAGTGGCAGGGACCCTGCTGTTCCAATCTGATTAGGGGCATGGAATGGTTTCCATATGAGGAGAAAGAACAGGAGTACTTGTGGCACCTTAGCAACTGACAAATTTATCTGAGCATAAACTTTTGTGGGCTACAGCCCCCTTCAGCAGATGCACAGAATGGAACATATAGTGAGGAGCTATACACATACAGCGACATGAAAAGGTGGGAGTTGCCCAACCAACTAAGAGGCTAATTAATTAAGATGAATTGTTGTCAGCAGGAGAAAAAAAACTTTTGTAGTGATAATCAAAATAGCCCATTTAAGACAGTTTGACAAGAAGCTGTGAGGATACTTAACATGGGGAAACCGATTCAATGTGCATAATGGCTCAGCCATTCCCAATCTCCATTTAAGCCTAAATTGATTGTATCTAGTTTGCATATCAATTCAAGTTCAGCAGTTTCTTGTTGGAGTCTGTTTTTGAAGCTTTTCTGTTGCAAAATTGCCACCTTGAAATCTGTTACTGAACGGCCAGAGAGGCTGAAGTGTTCTACTGGTTTTTGAATGTTATGATTCCTGATGTCAGATGTGTGTCCATTTATTCTTTTGTGTTGAGACTGTCCGGTTTGGCCAGTGCACATGGCAGAAGGGCATTGCTGGCACATGATGGCATATATCACATTGGTAGATGTGCAGGTGAATGAGCCCCTGATGGTGTGGCTGATGTGATTAGGTCCTATGATGGTGTCACTTGAATAGATGTGTGGACAGAGTTGGCACCAGGCTTTGTTGCAAGGATAGGTTCCCAGGTTAGTGTTTTCGTTCTGTGGTTGCTGGTGAGTATTTGCGCTGGAGAGGTTTTAGTTGGGGGCTGAAGGTGACAGCTAGTGGTGTTCTGTTATTTTCTTTGTTGGGCCTGTCTTGTAGTAGGTGACTTCTGGGTACTCCTCTGGCTCTGTCAATCTGTCTTTTCACTTCAGCAGGTGGGTACTGTAGTTTTAAGAATCCTTGATCGAGATCTTGTAGGTGTTTGTCTCTGTCTGAGGGATTGGAGCAAATACAGTTGTATCTTATAGCTTGGCTGTAGACAATGGATTGTGTGGTGTATCTTGGATGGAAGCTGGAGGCATGTAGGTAAGTGTAGCAGTCAGTAGGTTTCCGGCATAGGGTGGTGTTTATGTGACCATCGCTTATTAGCACAGTAGTGTCAAGGAAATGGACCCCTTGTGTGGTTTGGTCTAGGCTGAAGTTGATGGTGGGATGGCAGTTGTTGAAATCATGGTGGAATTCCTCAAGGGCTTCTTTTCCATGGGTCCAGATGATGAAGATGTCATCAATGTAGCGCAAGTAGAGCAGGGGACGAGAGCTAAGGAAAAGACGGTTACTCACCTTTGTAACTGTTGTTCTTCGAGATGTGTTGCTCATATCCATTCCAGTTAGGTGTACGCGCCGCGCGTGCACATTCGTCGGAAAACTTTTACCCTAGCAACTCAGTGGGCCGGCAGGTCGCCCCCTAGAGTGGCGCCACCATGGCGCTCCATATATACTCCTGCCGGCCCACCCGCTCCTCAGTTCCTTCTTGCCGGCTACTCCGACAGTGGGGAAGGAGGGCGGGTGCGGAATGGATATGAGCAACACATCTCGAAGAACAACAGTTACAAAGGTGAGTAACCGTCTTTTCTTCTTCGAGTGATTGCTCATATCCATTCCAGTTAGGTGAATCCCAAGCCTTACAAAGGCGGTGGGGTCGGAGTGAAATGTGGCAGAATAAAACTGCCGAGCCAGAGGCTACAGCCTCTCTTGACTGCTGAACCAGGGCATACTGCGAAGCAAAGGTAAGGACCGAGGACCAATGGAGCTTCGTGACAGGTCTCGTGGGTAGAAACACGAGCCAGCAAGGCGGCAGATGAAGCCTGAGCCCTGGTAGAATGCACGGTGATGTGGCTTGGGGAAATATGAGCCAAATCAGAACAAGTGGGGATGTCCGCCATCACCCAAGATGAGATCCTCTGAGAGGAAAACAAGCAAGCCCTCCCTTTGGCCCGCTACCGGGGCAGAGCTGGGGCACCTTAGGAAATGATTCTGTCAGCACAACATAATGCGAGCACTCCACAGATGTCCAAGGAGTGCAACGGTTATGCCCATTGCGTTGAGCTGTGGGTAACATGAAAGGCCAAAACACCTTAGGGAGGAAAGCCGGGTGCGGTCACAACTGCACCTTGTCTTTGTGGAACCTTCGTAAGAGCTCTGATCTCAGAGACCCGTCTGGCCAAGACTAGGTTGAGGCCCCAGGGCGGGGCTGGGCGGCGCACCCGAGGGTGCAAGCGCTCCAAGCCCTTGAGGGACCTCGAACCCATAGAGCGTGGGACACTGAACGTCCATCTTAGCCTGCTGGAAGGTAGGGACGGCTGCTGAGAGTATCCTCAGCGATGATACCGCCAGATCCTGCCGCTGAAGGCCAGAGGCAGGCCAAATAGAGGGGATCGAGACCTCAGCAGGAGCAAGATCGAGCGTACTGCAGCTGTAAAGGAAACGCTTCCACCTGGCTCGGTACGTTGACCAGGTGGAAGGCTGCCTGTCACCCCAACTCAAGTACGCAGGAGCCACCGTGAGGCGAAGAGGCTGCAGGTCCGAGTGACGAAGCCTGTCATTGCCCTGAGTGATGAGGTCTGGGCTGACAGGCCGAGCAACGTGGTATGTCAGTGCTGCCTGGACCACTCTGGAGTGATCATGATGACGCACGCTCCGCCCCTGCGGAATTTGAGCAGGACGTAACGAACCAGTGGGAACAGCGGGAAGGCATAATGCAGTTGGCCGTTCCACGGTATCAGGAATGCGTCCAAGATCGATTCCGAGGAGAGACCTTGGAAGGAGCAGAACACCTGGCATTTCCTGCACTCGCGGTGAGCGAACAGGTCTGTGTGAGGAACCATTTCCACCTCCGGAAAGCGGGACGCCTCACATGGGGCAGAGTGATGACTCGTAAGACAGGAAAGACCTGCTGAGTCAAAGAGATAAGACGTTCCGAACGCCTGGGAGAAAGGACGTCGCCAGCTCCATCGAGCGGGCCATGCAAAAGACCCGGAAATGGATGGCCTCCTGACAAAAAAGGGGGGAGGACTATGTCCCCCCTGAATGCTTATGAAGCACCTGGCCATTGTGTTGGCTGTAAACACCGAGATACAACGGCCTCGCAGCTGCCGCTGGAACCCCTGGCATGCCAGGCGGACTACTCTGATTTTTGGGGCATTAATGAGGAATGCCAGCTCCCTAGAAGACCGAAGGCCTTAAGCTCAGAGGTGACCATGAGCACTCGAGCAGAGAGATGATGCGTCCGCCGTCAGGGGCAGTGAGGGCTGGGGCGGATGAAACCGCATCCTGTCCACACCAAGGAGGGGGTTAGCCACCACTCTAGGGAGCCTAAGGCGTTCGAGGGAACGGTGACTACCATGACCATTGGCTCCCTGTCCAAGCGGTACGCCGAGGTGGGCCGGACTTGGAGAGGACGGAGGCGGAGCTTGGCGTGCTTGGTTACAAACTTGCGGGCAACCATGGACCCAGGAGACTGAGACAAGAACGAGCTGAGGTCGTTGGGAAAGCCTTCAGACCTCAGATGATTGATGCCATCGCCTAAAACCGCAGTTGCGATAAGCAGGCTCCGGCTAGGTAGGAGACCAAGATAGCCCCTAGGAAGCCCAACCTCTGCGTGGGAACCAGAGTGGATTGCTCTATAGTAATCATCAGGCCTTGATCTGTGAATAAGACCGTGACGATGCCCACGGCTGAGTGGGTTGTGCGTCAGAGTCTCCTCGGATAAGCGAATCGTCCCAATACGGAAAAACGCATATCCGACATAGCTATGGTAGGCGGCGACTATGGCCGTAAACCGGGAGTATTCACCGCTGGCTATAAAGCGGAGGCATCTCCCGTGCGGAGGGAAGATGGCATTGCGAAAGTACGCGTCCTTCCTATCCAGGGCGGCATAGTAGCCCCCAGGAGGCAAGGATGGAATAATGGTTCCCAGGGATACCATGCAGAACTTTAACCTTATCCCAAACCGGTTGAGTCCATGCAGGACCAGGGAGGTCTGAGACCTGTGTTCGAGTGGGGAACTAGGGCATAACGGGAGTAAAACCCCTTGCCCCTTTCGTCCGCTGAAGGGGGACAGGGCTGGAGCAATTTAAAGGTGGTACCTATGCTCCATCGTGCGCAGGACCCAGCGATCTAAAAGTAACTGGGGCCATGCCAGGAGAAAGCGGGATCAGGACCCCGTCCTGCGACTGGTACACCGCCCTCCGACGAACCTTGGAAGGTCCGTCTTTGGTCCCAGTGGTAATTGCGAGGGACCTCGACTCTGGCTTTTTAGGGGGCCTGACGTTTGTCTGCGACCACCTTGGCCTTGCCGTTTTCCAGAGTTCTGCCTCTGGCTAGGCACAGAGTATGGCGGCTGGGGCCATAAAGGCCTGCGTTTGGTCGCAAGCGTATACACGCTGAGACGCATTAGGACCCTATTGTCCAGCAGGCTTCGCAGTCTGGGGCTGTCTCTGCCGCGAAGATGCCTTTACCAACAAAGGGTAAATTCTTTCCCCCGTCCTCCAAGACGGCAGCGAACTCTAGGTGGGAGGTTCGAGGGAGAAACTCCTCCACCCAGGTGCTATAATTATCGCAGCTAAGCAAGGCTTGTTGCTTTGCTACCCAGAGGCGCAGGGCCCCTGCAGAGTACACCTTGCATTCGCCAAGGCTCTTTCTGCTTCGGGGCTGGCGCCCGCTGGCCATGATATCAGGATCGTGGTCCTGAGCATAAAATCTGCGCATATGGGATGACACGGATGCGTGTCCGGATGGCCATGGAGGTACTAAAAGAAGGCACGGGCCGAGTCTCTGACTCACTCGGACCTTGCCCAACTCGGCACCGGGGACCGGCATCGGGAGGCGTATCGGTACCTGGAACGAGATCCAGACCCGCAACCAGAACGGTGTCGGGAGGTCGACCGAGATCTCGAGGCTCGGAGAAGAGCTACAGGAGTCAAGGTACCTGCCCCGGTGCCAGATGTCGGAACGGTGCCGATAGCGGGTCGGCGAACGGGATACCGACCGGTGCAGCGAGTGTGACCAGTACCGAGGAAAACAGTACCGGGACTGCCAGTGGTGTCCGGCGTGCCGACAGGACTTGGAGTGTCTGCGGGACCGTGATCATGGACGGTGCCGCTCTGCTGTACTGACAGGGGACAGTCCCTTGAAGAGACTGTATTACCCGTACCGGCGGTGCCCGGGTCAGGCAGCACTGACTCTGTCATGGCACTGAGAGCCCTCGCCGTTGGTAACATCTCCGGCGTGCAGGGAACAGCAGGCTCAACCACAGTGCGTACTGGGGAGCTGTCAGGCACCGGATTCGACGGCCCTCGTGGGGCCGGGATCCACGGTACCGAGGTCATTAGAGCTTCGGTAGGTGCCGGTGCCGGGCGAACCGAGTTAGATAAGCTGTCTGGCTGCGGTGCCGTCAGCACTGAAGCAGCGGGAGTAATACGCTCAACCACGGCGCGTGCCGGGGAGCCGTCGGGCACCGGATTCGATAGCCCTTGTGGGACTGGAATCGACGGTGCCGATAGAAGCAGCCGGAACAGGAGCTCAACCACGGCGCGTGCCTGGGAGCCGTCAGGCACCGGATTCTACGGCCCTTGCGGGACCGGGATCGACGGTGCCGACGTCATCGGTGCCGCAGCAGGTGTCGGTGCCGGGCGATCCGACTTAGACTAGCTCTCTGACCGCGGTGCCGTTGGCACGGAAGCAGCCGGAGCATTAGCTCGACCACGGCGCGTGCCGGGGAGCCGTCAGGCACCGGATACTACGGCCCTTGCGGGACCGGGATCGACGGTGCCGACGTCATCGGTGCCGCAGCAGGTGTCGGTGCCGGGCGATCCGACGTAGACGAGCTCTCTGGCTGCGGTGCCGCTGGCACGGAAGCAGCAGGAGCAATACGCTCAACCACGGCGCGTGCCGGGGAGCCGTCAGGCACCGGATTCTACGGCCCGTGTGGGACCGGGATCGACGGTGCCGACGCCATCGGTGCCGCAGCAGGTGTCGGTGCCGGGCGATCCGACGTAGACGAGCCCTCTGGCTGCGGTGCCGCTGGCACGGAAGCAGCAGGAGCAATACGCTCAACCACGGCGCGTGCCGGGGAGCCGTCAGGCACCGGATTCTACGGCCCGTGTGGGACCGGGATCGACGGTGCCGACGCCATCGGTGCCGCAGCAGGTTTCGGTGCTGGGCGATCCGACGTAGACGAGCCCTCTGGCTGCGGTGCCGCTGGCACGGAAGCAGCAGGAGCAATACGCTCAACCACGGCGCGTGCCGGGGAGCCGTCAGGCACCGGATTCTACGGCCCTTGTGGGACCGGGATCGACGGTGACGACGTCATCGGTGCCGTAGCAGGTGTCAGCGCCGGGCGATCCGACTAGACGAGCTCTCTGGCTGCGGTGCCGCTGGCACGGAAGCAGCAGGAGCAATACGCTCAACCACGGCGCGTGCCGGGGAGCCGTCAGGCACCGGATTCTACGGCCCTTATGGGACCGGGATCGACGGTGACGACGTCATCGGTGTCGTAGCAGGTGTCAGCGCCGGGCGATCCGAGTAGACGAGCTCTCTGGCTGCGGTGCCGCTGGCACGGAAGCAGCAGGAGCAATACGCTCAACCACGGCGCGTGCCGGGGAGCCGTCAGGCACCGGATTCTACGGCCCTCGTGGGACCGGGATCGACGGTGCCGACGTCGTCGGTGCCGGGCGAGCCATCTTAGACGAGCTGTCTAGCTGTGGTGCAGCTGGCACAGAAGCAGCAGGAGCAGTAAGCTCTACCACGGCGCGAGCCGGGGAGCTGCCAGGCAGCGGATTCCCTGGTCCTGGGGGACTGGAATCGACGGAGCCGAAGTCATCGGTGCCTCTGCAGGTGACGGTGCCGGATAACGCAACTGAGGCGAGCTCTCTGGCTGCGATGCAGGTGGCACGGAAGTAGCGGGAGCAGGGGGCTCAACCACGGCGCGTGCCGGGGAGCCGCCAGGCACCAGCAGGAATCGTAGACTCTCTCGACCTCGGAAGAAGGGAGCGGTGCCGAGTCGACATCGGTGCCGGCGACGGTCGGTGCCGAAAGGCCTTGGTGGTACCGGCGGGGTCCGGTGCCGAGGAGGCGCTTCTGCCCGCCGCTTGAACATCGCTCCGCGCCCAAGGTGGAGGGGCAAGTGAAAGTCCCGCACCTTTTTGTTCTCGGCTTAAAAGCCTTGCAAATGGGGCACTTATCTGTCAAGTGTGATTCCCTGAGGCACTTCAAACAGGAGTCATGCAGATCTCTCTTCGACCGCGGCTTCTGGCAAGCCGGGCCCCTTTTTAAAACCCGGTGAGCCATGCATGGCTCCGGCACTGGGCTCATGGAAGGGGCTACTTCCTGAACCCCGCTAACTAAACTAACCATACAAATATATATATAAAAGTGTTATAACTGCATAATTATATACGAGAAAACGAGTAGCTAGGGAAGTGGAGGTCAGCTAAGCCGCGCTCCACTGTTCCAACGACCGACACGGGCGGTAAGAAGGAACTGAGGAGCGGGTGGGCCGGCAGGAGTATATATGGAGCGCCATGGTGGCGCCACTCTAGGGGGCGACCTGCCGGCCCACTGAGTTGCTAGGGTAAAAGTTTTCCGACGAATGTGCACGCGCGGCGCGTACACCTAACTGGAATGGATATGAGCAATCACTCGAAGAAGAAGCATTGTTCTAAGTCAGTCCTCTACACCATCATTCCACACAAAAATGGACAACAAGTCGTCAGGAACATTATCCCCAATAATGTCACGGCAAACCTGATGGCTGAACTTTGCGACTCTGTCCTCACCCACAACTATTTCACATTTGAATACATACCTTCAAGTCAGCGGCACTGCTGTGGGTACCTGCATGGCCCCACAGTATGCCAACATTTTTATGGCTGACTTAGAACAACGCTTCCTTAGTTGTCGTCTAAAACCTCTCCAGCGCATCATCAAAGATCTACAACCTATCCTGAAAGATGATCCCTCTCACACATCTTGGGAGATAGACCTGTCCTCGCTTACAGACAGTCCCCCAACCTGAAGCAAATACTCACCAGCAACCACACACCACAGAACAAAAACACTAACCCAGAAACCTATCCTTGCAACAAAGCCCGGTGCCAACTCTGTCCACATATCTATTCAAGTGACACCTTCATAGGACCTAATCACATCAGCCACACCATCAGGAGCTCATTCACCTGCACATCTACCAATGTGATACCTGCCATCATGTGCCAGCAATGCCCCTCTGCCATGTGGATTGGCCAAACCGGACAGTCTCTACACAAAAGAATAAATGGATACACATCTGACATCAGGAATCATAACATTCAAAAACCAGTAGGAGAACACTTTAGCTTCTCTGGCCATTCAGTAACAGATTTCAAGGTGGCAATTTTGCAACAGAAAAGCTTCAAAAACAGACTCCAACAAGAAACTGCTGAACTTGATATGCAAACTAGATACAATCAATTTAGGCTTCAATGGAGACTGGGAATGGCTGAGCCATTACGCACATTGAATCGGTTTCCCCATGTTAAGTACCCTCACAGCTTCTTGTCAAACTGTCTTAAATGGGCTATTTTGATTATCACTACAAAAGTTTTTTTTCTCCTGCTGACAACAGTTCATCTTAATTAATTAGCCTCTTAGTTGGTTGGGCAACTCCCATCTTTTCATGTTCCCTATATGTATATATCTTCTCACTGTATGTTCCATTCTATGCATCCGATGAAGTAGGCTGTAGCCCACGAAAGCTTATGCTCAAATTAATCTGTCTGTCTCTAAGGTGCCACAAGTACTCCTGTTCTTTTTGCGGATACAGACTAACATGGCTGCTACTCTGAAACATTTCATATGAGGAGAGAATAAGAGGACTTGGACTTTTCAGCTTGGAAAAGAGATGAAGGGGGGTTATGGTAGAGCTCTATAAAAGCATGATGGTGTGGAGAAAGTGAATAAGGAACTATTATTTATCCCTCATGACACAAGAACTAGGGGGAACAACATTAAATTAACAGCAGGTTTAAAAGAAAAGGAAGTATTTCTTTACACAACCCCCAGTCAACCTGTGGAACACTTTGTCAGAGGATGTTGTGAAGGCCAAGACTTATAACAGGGTTCAAAAAAGAAGTAGAAAAATTCATGGAGGAGAGGTCCATCAATGGCTATTAGCCAGGACAAGCAGGGATTGTGTCCCTAGCCTGTTTGCCAGAAGCGAGGAATGGGCGACGGGATGGATCAGTTGATTTCCTGTTCTGTTCACTCCCTCTGGGGCCCCTGGCATTGGCTGTCAGAAGCCAGGATACTGGGCTAGATGGACCTTTGGTCTGACCCACTATGGCCATTCTTATGCCAAACCAGGGTTACACCAACACATGGAGGCAGGGGGAACTGAGATCAGGCTACAGGCTAAATTGGACTTAACAGGATTACACAGAGGGACTCAAAAGCAAAATACAGCCCCCATTCAGAACAGCTGCAGCACTAAAGCCCTCCCATGGGGCAGCAGGATGTGCTCTGCTGGTGTGGTGATTCCAACTCCTCCAGCACATTCAGGTGCATCGTCACTGGCTCCCTTTTAGGGCCTTTTACCACCTGTTGCATTGTCCCAGCAGTGTGAAGAACTGACTGCAAGGAACAGCGCACTATTTTCTTACAGATGTGTGAGAGAGGGGGACTTTTGCTTCTTTTTTAACACACCCTCCACCAGCTGAGTGCAGCTTCCCCTCTCTACAGACAGGAGGATGGGAGGGGTCTGATAGTATCTCAGCGCCAGGAGGCCAATACCGTTGCTATCTCACAGTGCACCATTGTGACCACTCTGAACAGCAATCTGAACTTGGATGCACTGGCCAGGTAGACAGGAAAAGCCCCGCGAACTTTTGAATTTCATTTCCTGTTTGCCCAGTGTGGAGCGCCGATCAGCACAGGTGACCATGCAATCCCAAATCCAAAAAGAGCTCCAGCATGGACCATACAGGAGATGCTGGATCTGATCACTGTATGGGGAGACAAATGTGTTCATTCAGAGCTCCGTTCCAGAAGATGAAATGCCAAAGCATTTGAAAAAAAATCTCCAGGCTATGACAGACAGAGGCCACAGCAGGGACTCAACACAGTGCTGCATGACAAGTGCAACGGAAAGTCAAAGAATCAAATGGACGCTCATGGAGGGAGGGAAGGGGGACTGAGGACTCGAGCTATCCCCCAGTTTCCACAGTTTCTGAAAAGCATTTGCATTCTTGGCTGAACTCCCAATGCCTGAAGGGTCAAAAACATTGTCGCGGGTGATTCAGGGTATGTGTCGTCAATTTACCCCCCTCCCCGTGAAAGAAAAGGGAAAAAATCGTTTCTCGCCTTTTTTCAATGTCACCGTATGTCTACTGGATGCTGCTGGTAGACGGGGTGCTGCAGCATTAAACAGCAGCATCCCCTCCCCTCCCCAATGGTAGACAGTGCAATAGGACTGATAACTGTCGTCGTCATCTCGTGAGTGCTCCTGGCTGGCCTTGTTGAGGTCGGGTGGGGGCGCCTGGGCAAAAATGGGAATGACTCCTGGTCATTCCCTTCTTTAAGCTTTGTCTCCTGGAGATTCAGTCCTGCCTGGACTATCATAGCAGCTGGAGGCTGCCTCCCCCTCATTTTATGTCACTAAAAAGTCAGTGTTATTCATGCATTCTTTATTACTTCATCACAGAAATGGGGGGATAACTGCCACGGTAGCCCAGGAAGGGTGTGGGAGGAGGGAAGCAATGGGTGGGGTTGTTGGAGGGGCACCCCTAGAATGGCATGCAGCTCATCATTTCTGCGGGATGTCTGTGGCTCTGACCCGGAGTGGCTGTGCTCTCTAGTTCTTTAGTAGGCTTGCCCCATATTCTAGGCAGGACTGACTATTTTTAGACAAAACATAAAGAAGGGAATGACCTGGGGAGTCACTCCCATTTTTGTCCATGCGCCCCCAGCCGACCTCAGCAAGGCCAGCCAGGAGCACCCATGACAGCAGACGGTACAATAGGACTGGTAACTGTCATCGCCAATTTCCAAAGCAGCAGACGGCGCAATAGGGCTGGAAACTGTCTCTGGTACCTTGCAAAGGCAAATGAATGCTGCTGTGTAGCACTGCAGTACCGCGTCTGTCAGCAGCATCTAGTACACATATGGTGAGAGTGAAAAAAGGCTAAACAGGCTCCATGGTTGCCGTGCTATGGCATCTGCCAGGGCAATCCAGGGAAAAAGGGCGCGAAATGATTGTCTGCCGTTGCTTTCACGGAGGAAGGATTGAGTGACAACATTTACCCAGAATCACCCGCGACACTGTTTTTGCCCCATCATGCATTGGGATCTCAACCCAGAATTCCAATGGGCGGGAGACACTGCAGGAACTATGGGATACCTACCCACAGTGCAACGCTCTGGAAATCGACGCTAGCCTTGGTACATGGACGCACACCGCTGAATTAATGTGCTTAGTGTCGCCACGTGCACTTGACTTTATATAAGCTGTTTCCAAATACCGGTTTCTGTAAAATCGGAGTAATCTCGTAGTGCAGACATACCCTAAGTGGAAACAAAAGTTTGTTAACAGATGCATTGGGGGAGGGAAGGGTGAGAAAGGCAGCATTTTGGTACCAACGCTTCTCTATTCCCGCATCAAAGATCAAAAATTCCCCCACAGCAGAGTACAGCCCTAGCAAGAATGCTCTACCAGGGATGGCAGCAGCATCGCAACCCTCTGAGATGGTATCTCCAGCTAAGGTGCATTATGGAGCACAAATATGTGAGAGTCCACTTTTGAGTGCCAGTTTGTGATGGGCCAGCATTGATGCCACAACCTGCAACAAGAACAACGAGTTAAAAGGAGACCAGGGTGCAAGAGCAACATTTCGAGCAAGATCAGGGCCACGCTGCTGGCAGAATTACAGGAGCACATAGAGCCCGTTAGAGGGCTGTCCCTTCACCCTCCCACTTCCCTGGTTCTTGTCATGCAGACAGCAAGGGGCAAAACACCAGAAGTCTGAAGCACAGACAATGCGATGTTTATTGGGGTTAGTTTCCAAGCAAGCATATTCCAAAGTCCTTCACACCAGTTGGGCTTATCTCTATATGCCGACAGTCTGTTCCCCAGTGTTCCCTTGCCTGTGTCCCTGTTCCTGATTCTCTTCCCCCCACATCCCTTAGCAAACAGGATTTCAATTTCCCTTTCCACTTCCTGTCTGACTCCAGTTTATATAGTAGTAATCTCAGCTATAGATTAACCAATCATTTTCCTGAAATCTAGCTAACCAATCCTAACATATTGTAACAGAATTCTCTAACCAACTATATCCCATTACCCTAATTAACTTACACCTAGCAAAATTAATTATACATCAGACAAACAATTAGAGAACCAGACAGATTAACAATAGAAAAGTGGGGGCCATAAAGATAAAACATACAGAAATGAGGGTTTCACAACCACAGTCATTGAGAAGTGATTTCTTGCCAGACAGGATGCTGTCAAACTAAGTTTTCTTTAATCATGTTTATCTGGTGATGACAGGCACTATCAGGACAGGATTGTATTTCTAACTGCCCAATACCACCTTATTTCAATATGACTGGTTTGAGATGTGACCCTAGGCTTCCCAGCTTATGGCTGCCCCTGCTGCTTAGCCAAAGGCCTTAGCCTAAGAACAAGGCCTCAGACTATCCTAGTGAGAGACGGCCCATACACAAGTGAACTGTGATTTTGTTTTATATCTTTATAACTAGCTAAGTGATAAAAATACACAAGTTCTTAAAGTATAGGCCTTTACAGGTAGGCCTGCATATCTATATTCTAACAGCCCGACTATTAAGTTTATGTTAATAGCATTGTGTTAGCACCCAACAATCCCAACTAAGCTGAGGGTGCCCCATCAGAGAGTGCACACCAGGAACAGATAGCTGAGCTAATATTACGTAGAATTCTATGACAGTCTCCTCTTTTCCCTGCACCTTAGCTCAGCTGAAAACTCTACAAGGAGCGTTAAGACCAAACTCTGGCCTTTGGCTCCACAGAGTCACATTCAGGGCCAGTGTGTGTAAAACACCAATTGCTGGTGTCACTAATTCCCAGCCAGTTTCAAAGACAGAGCCCCTTTAGTAAACAAACAATACACACAGCAAACACCCTCAACAGCATTTGGAACATTTATAGATAATATCTGTTTACTACCTATTAGGTAATAACAGTGCTGCTGTTCCCCATAAAGACTGCCCCACTTTGTTGCTATTATGCACAGTCCAATGCACGACTTCAACAAACCATTTACATTTCTATACCTCAGCCCATGCATATGAACACATCCCATCTGCTGAACTTCTCACTCTGCAGCCTGCCCTGAAGTGCAGCACGGGTCCCAGGAAGCTCCAGAGCTGGAGAAGAATAGCAGTGTCTCTGCGCTTTTCCAAACCCTTCCAAGCCTTGTCCGCAAGCAGTCTGGGATCCTCATGACTAGCAGTGCTCCAGCTTCAGGTTAGCAACTGCATGATCTGCTCAGGTGCTGGTGAGAGGGGAAATCTGTAGCCTATATCCAAAGTGGTGCAGGCTCTGGGACCAGGATATAACACCCCCCATTGCCTGGGTGCTGTCCTCTCTCCACACACCCCGCTAGGGCAGATGAGGTCTGACAAACCTTGCCCTCACTCGACTCAGCTCAGTGTAATTAGCTCCCTGCTTTAAACTAGGACAGTAGTCTGTAGCCTCTAGGGCTGCCAGTTCTCCCTCCAGATCCATAGGACACACTTGCCTATTGTGTGCATTCGCCAGCAGTACAGCTGCAATAGCACTTCCCTGCATCCAAAATGATCTAGGTGCTGGGACCAGCCCACACAGCAATCACCCACATCAACTGTCTGCAGAGTCCACAGTGCTGGCTTTAATACCCAAGCATGTAACCTTCCCCATGCTCTGACTGGCTCAACTCGGAGGGTGAATGGGTGAGGCCTGCAAGACTACATGCCCTTAATGGAAACTTCCTGTGGAGCTTCAGAAACAACTCCCAAGCATCTCCACTGACTGTCATGCCCTATTTCTGGGTGTTTCTTGGCTGTCGGATGAGTCTTCACGCCCTGCCCAACTGCGACTGGGACCCATTACACAGTATGCATTATAGCAGCACAAGGATAGTTGAGCTCAGAATCACATTTTGCCAGGCACTGCACAGTCCTTGACCCAAATAGCTCGATTTGAATAGACACAAGGTGAGAAGGGGAAACAGGCACAGAGCAGGCAATGGACTTGACTGTGATCTCATACCAGCTGAGTGGCAGATGTGGGAACTGAACTCCTCCTCCCCTCTAACCAACCAGACCCCCCTCCCCTTCCAGAGCCAGGGAGAGAACCCAGGAGTCCTGGTTCCCAGCTCCCACAGCCCAGTGGTTCTCAACCTTTTTTCATTTGCAGACCCTTAAAACATTTTCAATGGAGGTACGGAAACCCCAGGGGTCCACAGAGCATAGGTTGAGAACCACTGCACTAGACCCCACTCCCTTCCCAGAGCCGTGAATAGAACCCAGGAGTCCAGGCTGAATTCAGGCAGAACCAGAGGCCACTATGGGAGAACACTAGGGTAATTTCTTCTCACAGTTGCAGCAGCACCAACCTCCCTCACAGACACCAGGTGGCATCACCACCTGGCCCAAACAGACCATCCAACTACCCCCACCCCCCTGCCCTCCCTGATCCTCATGGCTATGCCATACCCCTGGGTTCAGTGATCATTTGAGGGGTTTCCTCTCTCCTCTCCTCCAGCCCTTTCCCATTAACCATTTTGCAAAGTGCACTGGAAAGGCAAAAACAAGGAGTACCCCCAAAAGTCAAGTGGTGGCCCCAAGCCCTCCTCATCTTTCGCATTCCTAGCTGGCCTGGTCACACCCGACCCAACCCTCCCCACCGCCCCACGCACTGCACGCTCCCACCTTTGCACATGCATGCCCCTTGGACATTCTCACCTGCACTGTGTTTACCTAGCTGTATGACCTTGTATTAAAATACATTGTTTGAATGGCCCCCGCTTACCAAGCTAGGGCCAGATCATTCTTTATGGCTGCCCTCTCCTCATTGACCACTCCACCAATCTTTGCATCATCTGCAAACTTTAGCAGCAGTGATTCTACAGTAACTTCGATACTGGATACATCTATTGGCTGACATTCAGCCCCCACCCTTCCTGCACCATCCCATCCCACTCTGATCGTGTCAGTTCTGAAGTGGCTTTGTTGCAGGCCCTCTGCACAGTATCTCTTTGAACTGAGGTGCAGTGTGTGTCAAGCCCCTTCCCTGCAGATTGACCACCACAGCACATATAGAAATTGGTATTTATTGAATCAATCACCAGGAATTTACAACCCAAGAAGCAATCCACCTGGCTGAGCTCGTGCCCTGCCCTCTGGGGGTCCTCGACTCCTCCTAGCCCCAGGGTGGGTTTAAGGGGAAGAGCTTCATTAAAGAGAGAAAGGGCATATGCCCAGCCACATGGCTTATACCAACCCTCCCAGCCTTTATACCAGCTGCTCAGTCTGAACAAAAGCTGGGGGAGCCTGAGAGCTTGTCAAAATATTCCAATAAATAATTCCAGATAGAAATTACCTGCTGCTCTGCATTATCTGCATTTATCCTTAATAAATAACTAATTTATTTCATCTGCAGGAATCAATTAGCCATGTTAACCCCCTGAATCAGTTTGTGGAGGAGGCTGCATCGCGTGACACTCAGCTCAGGCAGTCTGGAAGGGCCTCGCCTCAGCCACCCTGACATTGGGAAGGGGAGCCGTTTGATCATGGTGCTTCTCTGAGTTGGGGAGAAAGATCAGCACCTGCTGCGCCGTGAGAAGAGCACAGATCTCATGGGAAGGATGGTATAGCGCACTCCTGCCGTAAGTGCAGAGGACTGGACTAGATGTCCTATGATTCTGTGATTCCCATTCCCAAAGCCAAGACACCCAGCCAGCCCTGCGTCTGCGGGCAGAGGCCTATAGTGTCCAAAGGAAGGAGGGTCTGCCATCTCACGAGGCCGCTTCAGGGCTGGTGGTTGAGTTGTTGTCCTGGGGGGAGGCCGTGGCGCCCCGGGGCGTCACTTCGATGATGCGCGGCTTGTCAATGATGCGCGCAGTCTGGTTCCCCTTCTCCACAATGCCGATGATCCAGGCCTGGTGCCCCTCCCCATATTTGGGAGACTTGATTTCAGCACAGAAGCGGGCAGCCTGTTCCCGGGGCAAGCAGATTAGCAGCCCCCCTGCAAAGAGGGACAGGGCTACTCAGTGCCCATTGGGGGTGGGGGGGAGGGGTGTCAATTCGCTCTCAAGCCTCACTGCCACGTCGACCGTCAGCAGCAGTCGTGAGGGGAGGGTTGCTACTGGCCCCCCAAACCTTCTGCCACGGGGACAATTTGAGCAGCTCAGAAAGGGATGAAAGCTCTCCTCTGCCCCACAGTCCGCTTGTAGGCAGATGCCACCAGAGTCCTGCTGCCCAGCCACTAGCTAGAGTCGGTGCATATGCAGTGGCTTGGGCTGACGTGGGGATGATTGTCTCCCTTTGCCCCGGGCAGGGACTGCAAGGCAGGATGACTAAGGCCCGACAGCCAGCCCAGGAGGGTGGAGTCGATAAATATTGGAACAAGAGGATATCAGATTCTGCTCTGCCAGGTTAACCCAGTGAGTCTCTCCCTCCTGTCGCACCAGGCCCCACCATTCTGGTCAACATCTGTCTCACACGAGGCCCCAGTGCCAATCCCATGTTGCCTTGCCCAGCTTCATCCGAGGGACATCAAGGTTCTGAGCCACAAACTGTCCCAGCTACCTCCCCTGAAATCCCCAGGGAACAGGCCAGGCCTGATGATGAGAGACAGCCATCCCCACCCGCCTGTGGGGAGGTGAATTAGGAGGCAACCTCTAATTCAGGTGACCCTGGCTCCCCATCCTACCTGATGTCTCTGGGGACGTCCCCTGCAGCAGCCCGAAACGATTCCCGCAGGCCTTGCTGATGGCAGCCATCTTGGCGATGATGGGCAAGTTGTGGATGACAAAAGAGACCTCACTGCGCTGCTGCTTGGCCAGGTTTTGTGCGTGGCCCAAGATCCCAAAGCCCGTGATGTCGGTGGCAGCGTGAGCGTTGAAAGTGTGCATCAAACTGGCAGCTGTGGCAGGGAGAGGAGAGGCACTTACGGGCCGGTCGGGGAGGAGCTAACTCCATGACAAAGGGGTGGATTCCAAAAGGGACTTTATGCACCTCTCACAGCCAGGGCTTCGTCTCTTTCTCTTTTGGGAGATTAATGTCAGGAGAGGAGGAGTGCTCCCCTGAAGGCTCCCTGCCAAGCACAGATCTTAGTTTAACCTGCTGCTTAGTTTAACCTCTGAGCTCACAAGCCAAGAGGCTGTGGCTGCTCCCTGACTACTAGCTCCAGACAGTGAGACAGGAAGCAGGTCCTATTGCCACAAGCCCAGTCAGGCTATTAATGGGAGCTGCAAAACAGAGCAGCCCATGCTCCTCGCCAACTACATGTCCAGATGCCTACCTGTCCTGTTCAGCATGGCCATACTGAACATGGCTTCCTGGTAGGCCAGCTCCACATCCTCTTTGGACACCACCAGCTTAATCTTATTCCACTTCTCGGGCTGGAAAAGAAAGAGGAGAGGATAAGAGGCACCCAGGCCTGCCTCCCTGCCACCCCCAGGGGCTCAGTCTCCTCCAAACAGTATGAAGGTCCCAAAACAAGGCCTGTTGCCCATCTTGTGGATATTCTATCGCCTGGGCCCCAGGATATTTGGGAGCTCTCCCATAGAAGCTCCTTAGTCTTGACTC